>NC_140997.1:108733060-108920778 GCF_052327205.1 Somniosus microcephalus
TACTCCTCTTTATCCTCTCTACTACTCCTTTCTTATCCCCCAACACCCAAAACACACCACTAATAATAATAATCTCTCTCAACCCCCCTCACACCACCCAACACCCCACCAACACCCCCCCAACCCCCCAACACACACCCAACCCCCCACACACACAACCAACCCCACACACCCACCCCCCCACACACACCCAACCCCCAACACACACCAACCCCCAACCACAACACCCCCCAACCAACTCCTCCCCCACCCAACACCCAACCCCCCAACACCAACCCCCCCAACACACCCACCCCAACAACCCCCCAACCACACACCCAACACCCCCAACCACACACCAACCCCCACACCACACCACCACCCCCAACCACACACCCAACCCCCCCACCACACACCCAACCCCCCAACCACACACCCAACCCCCACACCCCAACCCAACCCCCCACCCCCACACACCACACCCAACACCCACACAACCCAACCCCCACACACACCCAACCCCCCCAACCACACACCCCACACCCCACACCACACACCCAACCCCCCACACCACCCACCAACACCCCCACAACACACACCCAACCACCACACCACACACAACCCCCAACCACCACCCAACACCCCCCCACACCCACCACCCCAACCCCACCAACACCCCAACACACCACCCAACCCCCCACACCACCCTCACCCCCACACACACACTCCCCAACACCCACAACACACCCAACCCAACACCCTCACCACACACACCCCCACTCACCACCCCCTCAACCCCACACCATCACCCCCTCTACTCCCACCCTTCACCCCCTCTACTCACTCCCTTCACCCCCTCTACTCTCACCTTCACCCCCTCTACTCTCTCCCTTCACCCCCTCTACTCTCCCTTCACTCCCTCTACGCTCTCCCTTCACCCCCTCTACTCTCACCCTTCAAACTCTCTACTCTCTCCCTTCACCTCTTCTACTCCCTCCCTTCACCCCCTCTACTCTCCCTTCACCCCTCTACTCTCTCCCTTCACCTTAATCTCTCCCTTCACCCCCTGCACTCCCTCCCTTCACCCCCTCTACGCCCTCCCTTCACCCCTCTACGCCCTCCCTTCACTCACTCTACTCTCTCCCTTCACCCCCTCTACTCTCTCCCTTCACCCCCTCTACTCTCTCCCTTCACCCCCTGGCCTCCCTCCCTTCACCCCCTCTACTCTCTCCCTTCACCCCTCTACTCTCTCCCTTCACCTCCTCTACTCTCTCCCTTCACCCCCTCTACTCTCTCCATTCACCCCTTCTACTCTCTCCCTTCTCCCCCTCTACTCTCTCCCTTCACCCCTCTACTCTCTCCATTCACCCCCTCTATTCTCTCCCTTCACATCCTCTACTCTCTCTCTTCACCCCTCTACTCTCTCCCTTCACACCCTCTACACTCTCCCTTCACCCCCTCTACTCTCTCCCTTCACCCCCTCTGCTCCCTCCCTTCACCCCCTCTACGGCCTCCCTTCACCCCCTCTACTCTCTCCCTTCACCCCCTCTACTCTCTCCATTCACTCCCTCTAATCTCACCCTTCAACCACTCTACTCCCTCCCTTCACCCCTTCTATTCTCTCCCTTCACACCCTCTACTCCCTCCCTTCACACCTTCTAGTCCCTCCCTTCAACCCTTCTACTCGCTCCCTTCACCCCCTCTACTCCCTCCCTTCACCCCCTCTACTCTCTCCCTTCACCCCCTCTACTCCCTTCCTTCACACCTTCTACTCCCTCCCTTCACCCCTTCTACTCTCTCCCTTCACCCCCTCTACTCCCTCCCTTCACACCTTCTAGTCCCTCCCTTCACCCCTTCTACTCGTTCCCTTCACCCCCTCTACTCCCTCCCTTCGCACCTTCTAGTCCCTCCCTTCACCCCTTCTACTCGTTCCCTTCACCCCCTCTACTCTCTACCTTCACCCCCTCTACTCCCTCCCTTCACACCTTCTACTCCCTCCCTTCACCCCTTCCACTCGCTCCCTTCACCCCCTCTACTCCCTCCCTTCACCCCCTCTACTCGCTCCCTTCACCCCCTCTACTCTCTCCCTTCACCCCCTCTACTCTCTCCCTTCACCCGCTCTACTCCATCCCTTCACCCCCTCTACTCCCTCCCTTCACCTCCTTTACTCCCTCCCTTCACCCTCTGTACTCTCTCCCTTCACCCCCTCTACTCCCATCCTTCACCCCCTCTATTCTCTCCCTTAACATCCTCTACTCTCTCTCTTCACCCCTCTACTCTCTCCCTTCACACCCTCTACACTCTCCCTTCACCCCCTCTACTCTCTCCCTTCACCCCCTCTGCTCCCTCCCTTCACCCCCTCTACGGCCTCCCTTCACCCCCTCGACTCTCTCCCTTCACCCCCTCTACTCTCTCCCTTCACTCCCTCTACTCTCACCCTTCAACCACTCTACTCCCTCCCTTCACCCCTTCTACTCTCTCCCTTCACACCCTCTACTCCCTCCCTTCACACCTTCTAGTCCCCCTCTTCAACCCTTCTACTCGCTCCCTTCACCCCCTCTACTCCCTCCCTTCACCCCCTCTACTCTCTCCCTTCACCCCCTCTACTCCCTTCCTTCACACCTTCTACTCCCTCCCTTCACCCCTTCTACTCTCTCCCTTCACCCCCTCTACTCCCTCCCTTCACACCTTCTAGTCCCTCCCTTCACCCCTTCTACTCGTTCCCTTCACCCCCTCTACTCCCTCCCTTCGCACCTTCTAGTCCCTCCCTTCACCCCTTCTACTCGTTCCCTTCACCCCCTCTACTCTCTACCTTCACCCCCTCTACTCCCTCCCTTCACACCTTCTACTCCCTCCCTTCACCCCTTCCACTCGCTCCCTTCACCCCCTCTACTCCCTCCCTTCACCCCCTCTACTCGCTCCCTTCACCCCCTCTACTCTCTCCCTTCACCCCCTCTACTCTCTCCCTTCACCCGCTCTACTCCATCCCTTCACCCCCTCTACTCCCTCCCTTCACCTCCTTTACTCCCTCCCTTCACCCCCTGTACTCTCTCCCTTCACCCCCTCTACTCCCACCCTTCACCCACTCTACTCTCTCCCTTCACCCCCTCTGCTCCCTCCCTTCACCCCCTCTACGGCCTCCCTTCACCCCCTCTACTCTCTCCCTTCACCCCCTCTACTCTCTCCCTTCACCCCCTCTGCTCCCTCCCTTCACCCCCTCTACGGCCTCCCTTCACCCCCTCTACTCTCTCCCTTCACCCCCTCTACTCTCTCCCTTCACTCCCTCTACTCTCACCCTTCAACCCCTCTACTCCCTCCCTTCACCTCCTTTACTCCCTCCCTTCACCCCCTCTACTCTCTCCCTTCACCCCCTCTACTCTCTCCCTTCACCCCCTCTACTCCCACCCTTCACCCCTCTACTCTCTCCCTTCACCCCTCTACTCTCTCCCTTCACCCCCTCTGCTCCCTCCCTTCACCCCCTCTACGTCCTCCCTTCACCCCCTCTACTCTCTCCCTTCACCCCCTCTACTCTCTCCCTTCACTCCCTCTACTCTCACCCTTCACTCCCTCTACTCTCACCCTTCACTCCCTCTACTCTCACCCTTCAACCCCTCTACTCCCTCCCTTCACCCCTTCTACTCTCTCCCTTCACCCCCTCTACTCTCCCCCTTCACCCCCTCTGCTCCCTCCCTTCACCCCCTCTACGGCCTCCCTTCACCCCCTCTACTCTCTCCCTTCACCCCCTCTACTCTCTCCCTTCACTCCCTCTACTCTCACCCTTCACTCCCTCTACTCTCATCCTTCAACCCCTCTACTCCCTCCCTTCACCCCTTCTACTCTCTCCCTTCACCCCCTCTACTCCCTCCCTTCACACCTTCTAGTCCCTCCCTTCAACCCTTCTACTCGCTCCCTTCACCCCCTCTTCTCCCTCCCTTCACCCCCTCTACTCTCTCCCATCTCCCCTCTTCTCCCTCCCTTCACCCCCTCTACTCTCTCCCTTCACCCCCTCTACTCTCTCCCTTCACCCCCTCTACTCTCTCCCTTCATCCCCTCTACTCTCTCCCTTCACCCCCTCTACTCCCTCCCTTCACCTCCTCTAATCTCTCCCTTCACCTCCTCTACTCTCTCCCTTCACCCCTTCCACTCTCTCCCTTCACCGCCTCTACTCTCTCCCTTCACCCCCGCTACTCCCTCCCTTCACCCCTTCTACTCCCTCCCTTCACCTCCTCTACTCTCTCCCTTCACCCCTTCTACTCCCTCCCTTCACCCCCTCTAATCTCTCCCTTCACCCCTTCTACTCCCTCCCTTCACCTCCTCTACTCTCTCCCTTCCCGCCCTCTACTCTCTCCCTTCACCCCCGCTACTCCCTCCCTTCACCCCTCTACTCCCCCCCTTCACCCCCTCTACTCTCTCCCTTCACCCCCTCTACTCTCTCCCTTCACCCTCTCTACTCTCTCCCTTCACCCCCTCTACTCTCTCCCTTCACCCCCTCTACTCCCTCCCTTCACCCTTTCTACTCTCTCCCTTCACCCCATCTACTCTCTCCCTTCACCCCCTCTACTCTCTTCCTTCACCCCTCTACTCTCGCCCTGCACCCCCTCCACTCTCTACCTTCACCCACTCTACTCTCTCCCTTCACCCCCTCTACTCCCTCCCTTCTCCCCCTTTAATCTCTCCCTTCTCCCCCTTTAATCTCTCCCTTCACCCCCTCTACTCTCTCCCTTCACCGCCTCTACTCCCTCCCTTCACCCCCTCTACTCCCTCCCTTCACCCCCTCTACTCTCTCCCTTCACCCCTCTACTCTCGCCCTTCACCCCCTCCACTCTCTCCCTTCACCCCCTCTACTCTCTCCCTTCACCCCCTCTACTCCCTCCCTTCACCCCCTCTACTCTCTCCCTTCACCACCCTCTACTCTCTCCCTTCACCCCCTCTACTCCCTCCCTTCACCCCCTCTACTCTCTCCCTTCACCTCCTCTACTCTCTCTCTTCACCCCTCTACACTCTCCCTTCACCCCCTCTACTCCCTCCCTTCACCCCCTCTACGCCCTCCCTTCACCCCCTCTACTCTCTCCCTTCACCCCCTCTACTCCCTCACTTCACCCCCTCTACTCTCTCCCTTCACCCCCTCTACGCTCTCCCTTCACTCTCACCCTTCAACCTCTCTACTCTCTCTCTTCACCCCTCTACACTCTCCCTTCACCCCCTCTACTCCCTCCCTTCACCCCCTCTACGCCCTCCCTTCACCCCCTCTACTCTCTCCCTTCACCCCCTCTACTCCCTCACTTCACCCCCTCTACTCTCTCCCTTCACCCCCTCTACTCTCTCCCTTCACCCCCTCTACGCTCTCCCTTCACCCCCTCTACTCTCACCCTTCAAACTCTCTACTCTCTCCCTTCACCTCTTCTACTCCCTCCCTTCACCCCCTCTACTCTCTCCCTTCACCCCCTCTACTCTCTCCCTTCACCACCTTTAATCTCTCCCTTCACCCCCTGCACTCCCTCCCTTCACCCCCTCTACGCCCTCCCTTCACCCCTCTACGCCCTCCCTTCACTCACTCTACTCTCTCCCTTCACCCCCTCTACTCTCTCCCTTCACCCCCTCTACTCTCTCCCTTCACCCCCTGGCCTCCCTCCCTTCACCCCCTCTACTCTCTCCCTTCACCCCTCTACTCTCTCCCTTCACCTCCTCTACTCTCTCCCTTCACCCCCTCTACTCTCTCCCTTCACCATCTCTACTCTCTCGCTTCCCCCCTTCTACTCTCTCCCTTCACCCCCTCTACTCCCTCCCTTCACTCCCTCTACTCTCTCTCTTTACCCCTCTACGCCCTCCCTTCACTCCCTCTACTCTCTTCCTTCACCCCCTCTACTCTCTCCCTTCACCATCTCTACTCTCTCCCTTCACCCCCTCTACTCCCTCCCTTCACCCCCTCTACTCTCTCTCTTTACCCCTCTACGCCCTCCCTTCACTCCCTCTACTCTCTCCCATCACCCCCTCTACTCTCTCCCTTCACCCCCTCTACTCTCTCCCTTCACCCCCTTTAATCTCTCCCTTCACCCCCTTTAATCTCTCCCTTCACCCCCTCTACTCTCTCCCTTCACCCCCTTTAATCTCTCCCTTCACCCCCTCTACTCCCTCCCTTCACCCCCTCTACTCTCTCCCTTCACCCCCTTGAATCTCTCCCTTCACCCCCTCTACTCTCTCCCTTCACCCCCTTTAATCTCTCCCTTCACCCCCTCTACTCCCTCCCTTCACCCCCTCTACTCTCTCCCTTCACCCCCTCTACTCGCTCCCTTCACCCCCTCTACTGTCTCCCTTCACCCCCTTTAATCTCTCCCTTCACCCACTCTACTCTCTCCCTTCACCCCCTCTACGCCCTCCCTTCACCCCCTCTACTCTCTCCCTTCACCCCCTCTACTCTCTCCCTTCGCCCCCTCTACTCCCTCCCTTCACCCCCTCTACGCCCTCGCTTCACCCCTCTACGCCCTCCCTTCACCCCCTCCACTCTCTCCCTTAACCCCCTCTACGCCCTCCCTTCACCCCCTCTACGCCCTCGCTTCACCCCTCTACGCCCTCCCTTCACCCCCTCCACTCCCTCCCTTCACCCCCTCTACGCCCTCCCTTCACCCCCTCTACGCCCTCCCTTCACCCCCTCCACTCCCTCCCTTCACCCCCTCTACGCCCTCCCTTCACCTCCTCTACGCCCTCCCTTCACCCCTCTACGCCCTCCCTTCACTCCCTCTACTCTCTCCCTTCACCCCCTCTATTCTCTCCCTTCACCCCCTCCACTCTCTCCCTTCACCCCCTTTAATCTCTCCCTTCACCCACTCTACTCCCTCCCTTCACCCCCACTACGCCCTCCCTTCACCCCTCTACTCTCTCTCTTCACCCCCTCTACTCCCTCCCTTCACCCCTCTACTCTCTCTCTTCACCCCCTCTACTCCCTCCCTTCACCCCTCTATGCCCACCCTTCACTGGATGTTGGAGGAGCAGCGTGACCAATCAGAGGCAGCGGAGCGGTTGAGGGAGGGATCGAGAGAGGTGGTGGTGAGGTAGAGCTGGGTATCATCATCAGACATGTGGAAACTGACACTGTATTTTCGGATGATATTGCTGAGGGGCAGCGGGTAGATCCCTTCACACCTTGTACTGTAACTCAGCAAATTTGAGTAGGTACAGGCACGTTCTACTGCAGCATGAATCCCATTCCAAGCGATTATAATACGAGTGCTCTTTATGTGACATTCTGATCGTGCTGCCTCACCGTTACGACTGGAGTCCCCCAAGGATCTATCCTCAGCCCCCTCATATTTCATCTACCCGCTGCCCCTCAGCAATATCATCCGTAAACACAGTGTCAGTTTCCACATGTCCGATGATTATACCCAGCTCTACCTCACCACCACCTCTCTCGATCCCTCCCTCAACCGCTCCACTGCCTCTGATTTGTCACGCTGCTCCTCCAACATCCAGTATTGGAAGAGCAGAAGTTTCCTCCACTTACTATTGGGAAGACCGAAGCCATTATCTTTAGTCCCCGCCACACATTCTTTTCCCAAGCCACCAATTCCATCCTTCTCCTTGGCCACTGTCTGTGGCTGAACCAAACTGTTCGCAAGCTTGGCTTCCTTTTTGACCCTGAGCTGAGCCTCGAACCCCATATCCTCTCTCTCACCAAGACCGCCTACTTCCACCTCTGCAATATCGCCTGTCTCTGCCGCTGCCTCAGCTCATCTGCTGCTGAAACCCTCATCCATGCCTTTATCACCTTCAGACTCGACTATTCCAACACACTCCTGGCTGGCCTCCCAACCTCCACCCCCCATGAACTTCAACTCATCCGAAACTCTGCTGCCAGTGTCCTAACTCACACCAAGTCTTGTTCACCCATCACCCCTCTGCTTGCTGACCTACATTGGCTCTTGGTCTGGCAACAGCTTGATTTAAAAAAAAAAATTATCCTCGTGTTCAAATCCTTCCCGGGCCTCGCCCCTCCCTATCTCTGTAACCTCCTCCAGCCTTACAACCCTCCGAGATCTGTGCTTTTCCAATCCTGACCTCTTGTGCATCCCTAACTACCTTTACTCCACCATTGTTGGCCGTGCCTTCAGCTGCTAAGGCCCGAAGTTCTGGAATTTCCTCAGTAAACCTCTCCACCTCTCTAACTCTCTCTCCTTTAAGAAGCTACTTAAAACCTACCTTTTTGAACAAGCTTTTGGTCACCTGTCTTAATGTCTCCTTTTTGGCTCGGTGTTAATTGTTGTATAATAACACTCTTGTGAAGTACCTTGGGATGTTTTTTGACATTAAAGACGCTATATAAATGCAAATTGCTGTTGTTGACAACACATTGCAGCAGATAACAGTAGCATAGTGGTAATGATACTGGGCTAGTAATCCAGAGGCCTGGACTAATGAACCAGAGACGTGAGTCCAAATCCCACCACGGCAGCTGGGGAATTTAAGTTTAATTAAATAAATCTGGAATTAAAAAAAGCTAGTATCAGTAATGGTGACCATGAAACTATCGGATAGTTGTAAAAACCCATCTGGTTCACTAATGTCCTTTAGGGAAGGAAATCTGCCGTCCTTACCCTATATGTGATTCCAGACCCACAGCAATGTGGTTGACTCATAACTGCCCTCTGAAATGGCCTAGCAAGTCACTATGTTGTAACAAACCACTACAAAATACAATAATGAGAATGAAACCGGACGGACCACCCGGCATCGACCTCGGCAATGGACATGGCAACGGCACACCCAGCCCAGTCGACCCTGTCAAGTCCTCCTCACTAACATCTGGGGAGTTGTGTCAAAATTGGGAGAGCTGTTCCACAGACTAGAAAAGCAACAGCCTGACATAGTCATACTCACAGAATCATACCTTTCAACCAATGTCCCAAACTCCTCCATCACCATCCCTGGGTATGTCCTGTCCCACTGAAGAAGCACTGAGAGTAGCAAGGGCAAAGGATATACTCTGGGTGGGGGACTTCAATGTCCATCACCAAGAGTGGCTCAGTAGCAGCACTACTGGCTGAGCTGGCCGAGTCCTGAAGGACATAGCTGCCGGACTGGGCCTGCGGCAGGAGGTGAGAGAACCGACACGAAGGAAAAACCTACTTGACCTCGTCCTCAACAATCTTCCTGTCACAGATGTATCTGTCCATGACAGTATTGGTGGCAGTGACCACCGCACAGTCCTTGTGGAGACAAAGACCTTCACACTGAGGACACCCTCCATCATGTTGTGTAGCACTACCACCATGCTAAATGGGATGGATTCAGAACAGATCTAGCAGCTCAAAACTGGGCATCCATGAGGCGCTGTGGGCCATTAGCAGCAGCAAAATTGTATTCCACCACAATCTGTAACCTTTTGGCCTGGCATATCCCTCACTCTAGCATTACCATCAAGCTAGGGGAGCAACCCTAGTTCGATGAGGAATGCAGAAGAGTATGCCAGGAGCAGCACCAGGCGTACCTAAAAATGAGGTGCCAACCTGAGGAAGCTGCAACACAGGACTACATGCATGCTAAACAGCAGAAGCAGCATGCTATAGACACAGCTAAGCGATCCCACAACCAACGGATCAGATCAAAGCTCTGCAGTCCTGCCACATCCAATCGTGAATGGTGGTGGACAATTAAACAGGGAGGAGGAGGCTCCATGAACATCCCCATCCTCAATGACGGCAGAGCCCAGCACGAGAGTGCAAAGAGTCACACAACACCAGGTTATAGTCCAACAGTTTTATTTGAAATCACACTCCATCAAAGATGGACACCTCAGCACTTCACTCTACCGCAAGCCCATGGACAACCTCAGGATGCTCCACTTCTCCAGCTTCCACCCTAACCATGTTAAAGAAGCCATCCGCTATGGACAAGCCCTGTGAACACACAGGATCTGCTCAGACGAGGAGGAACGCGATGGACACCTACAGACGCTGAAAGGCGCCCTTGTAAGAACGGGATATGACACTTGACTCGTCGATCGACAGTTCTGACGGGCCACGGCAAAAAATTGCATAGACCTCCTCAGAAGACAAACACGGGACACAACCAACAGAGTACCCTTCGTCGTCCAGTACTTCCCCGGAGCGGAGAAACTACGCCATGTTCTTCGCAGCCTTCAACATGTCATCGATGACGACGAACACCTCGCTAAGGCCATCCCCACACCTCCACTACTCGCCTTCAAACAGCCGCCTAACCTCAAACAGACCATCGTTCGCAGCAAATTACCCAGCTTTCAGGAGAACAGCGACCACGACACCACACAACCCTGCCACGGCAACCTCTGCAAGACATGCCAGATCATCAACACAGATACCATCATCACACGTGAGGACACCACCCACCAGGTACACGGTACATACTCATGTGACTCGGCCAACGTTGTCTACCTCATACGTTGCAGGAAAGGATGCCCTGGAGCATGGTACATCGGCGAGACCATGCAGACACTGTGACAACGGATGAACGGACACCGCACAACAATCGCCAGGCAGGAGTGTTCCCTCCCAGTTGGGGAACACTTCAGCAGTCAAGGACATTCAGCCTCTGATCTTCGGGTAAGCATTCTCCAAGGTGGCCTTCGAGACACACGACAACGCAAAATCGTAGAGCAGAAACTGATAGCCAAGTTCCGCACTCATGAGGACGGCCTCAACCGGGATTTGGGTTCATGTCACGTTACATGTAATCCCACCTGGCATAGGGTCATCCAGACTCGAGTCGTCATTGGCTTGTTCTCTCTACAAAGATGCGGCTGGACCTGCTGTGATTTCCAGCAAAAAAAATGTTTTTTTATCTGTTATTTGTTTTTCATACAGACCCCAGCATCTGCAACATTTGACCCCTTGTGACCCCACCTCATTGTTCTTTGATGTAATGTTTTCCTGACTGACCTGTTTGGACACCATTCACACCTTTGATTGCTGTGATTATCTCTCTGCCGAGGTGTGATAAATGGCAGTTAGAAAGATTACCTGTAATCATCTGGCATTATTCTCTGACTATATAAGCTGTGTCTTTATGCACCTCTCCACTTCACCTGATGAAGGAGCAGCGCTCCGAAAGCTTGTTGGACTATAACCTGGTGTTGGACTTCTTACATTTGTCCACCCCAGTCCAACACCGGCATCTCCACACCGAGGGTGCAAAGGACATGGCTGAAGTGTTTGGAACCATCTTCAGCCAGAAGTGCCGAGTGGATGATCCACCTTGGCCTCCTCCTGACATCCCCACCATCACAGAAGCCAGTCTTCAGCCAATTCGATTCACTCCACGTGATATCAAGAAACAGCTGAGCTGAAGACTTGTGCTCCAGAACTAGCCGTGCCTCTAGCCAAGCTATTCCAGTACAGCTACAACACTGGCATCTACCCAACAATGTAGAAAACTGCCCAGGTATGTCCTGTCCACAAAAAGCAGAACAAATCCAATCCGGTGAATTACCGCCCCATCAGTCTACTCTCAATCATCAGCAAAGTGATGGAAGGTGTCATCGACAGTGCTATCAAGCGGCACTTACTCACCAATAATCTGCTCACTGATGCTCAGTTTGGGTTCTGCCAGAACCAGTTGTCCCCAGACCCCGTTACAGCCTTGGTCCAAACATGGACAAAAGAGCTGAATTCCAGAGGTGAGGTGAGAGTGACTGCCCTTGACATCAAGGCAGCATTTGACCGAATGTGGCATCAAGGAGCCCTAGTAAAACTGAAGTCAATGGGAATCAGCGGGAAAACTCTCCACTGGCTGGAGTCATACCTAGCACAAAGGAAGATGGTTGCGGTTGTTGGAGGTCAATCATCTCAGCCCAGGACAATGCTGCAGGAGTTCCTCAGGGCAGTGCCCTAGGCACAACCATCTTCAGCTGCTTCATCAATGACCTTCCCTCCAACATAAGTTCAGAAATGGGGATGTTCGCTGATGTAAGAAAAACTTTTTTACGCAGCGAGTGTTTAAGATCTGGATTGCCCTGCCTGAAAGGGTGGTGGAGGCAGTTTCAATCACGACTTTCAAAAGGGAGTTGGATAAATATATGAAGGAAAGAAATTTGCAGGGCTACGGGGAAAGAGCAGGGGAGTGGGACTAGCTGAAGAGCTCTTGCAGAGAGTCGACACGGGCTCGACGGGCCGAATGGCCTTTTTCTGTGCTGTATCCATTCTATGATCTTGTAGGAATGTCTAGTTCCTATCCAAAGACTGAGGTCCACTCAGGCGATCAAACAAAACGAAGTTTAATGGAAACTAACAGGTTTAAACAAGTAACTACAGGAGAACATCGAGTGTTGGTCTGCTCAGTTCGGAGGCTCCACTTGGACTGCTCGGGCGGTCCCGTGGTTGACGTCATGACGTCATCACGTTCTTCCCGCCAGTGGGGGATCACATGATGAACGGCGTGACGTCATCGCGTTTACCTGCGCTGTTAAAGTAATCACGCTCTGTACAAGTAAACAGTATAAATAAAGATACAGACTCAGGCTGTAGCTAACATGTTGTTAAAGGGAATTATATACAAATGATCTGAGTCCTTTAGTGGCTCCGCCACATGCGTCCACCCAGAATTGTCTTTAACAGCAAAAGTGAGACGGCGAGGAGGCCTGACGAGCCTGTCCGAGCGACTTCTGTAACCCTGAAGTGGAAGCTGATGGACAGTGGTCGAGCTGGCGGGCGTTTGTGGTGGATCTGGCACAGCGACTGTGGGTGGTCGGCCACGTTTTGGCGGTTGAGCGATCTCGACTGGGCGGTCCGAAATGTGGTCCGGTTTACCTCCGATATCGACCGAAAAGGTTTTGTCTCCCGGCTCTATGACGTGGAAGGGACCAGTGTAAGGGGGCTTGAGCGGATCCCGGTGAGTGTCGTGGCGGATAAACACTTACTCGGCACTCTTCAGCTCAGCTGGGACATGGGAGCTCTGTAAGCCGTGATGCGACGTAGGCACTGGAGCGAAACATCTGGCTGCCTCCTAGTGGCTGACGAGTTGCTGGGATGCGGACCATGGCTCTGTTGGAGACGGGAGGAAATCCCTTGGTACTCGTAGTGGCTGGCCATATACGAGTTCCGCCGAGGATGATTGCAAATCTTCTTTGGGTGCTGTACGAAGACCTAAAAGGACCCATGGAAGTTTGTCCACCCATCCCGCGCCTTGAAGACTGGCCCGCAGAGCGGCTTTGAACGACCTGTGGAATCGCTCGCACAGGCTGTTCACCTGTGGATGATAGGTGGTGGTGCAATGTAGTTTGGTGCCGAGCCCCTGAGCCACAGCGTTCCAGAGCTCAGAGGAAAACTGCGGTCCATGATCGGAAGAGATGTCCGCCGGTACCCCGAAACGAGCAACCCAAGAGGAGATGAAAGCTCTGGCTACGTCTGCCGAAGTGGTGGAAACCAAAGGAACTGCCTCTGGCCATCTAGTGGTGCGGTCTACCATTGTGAGGATGTGTGTAAAACCTTGAGAAGGTGAAAAAGGCCCCACGAGGTCCACATTCACGTGGCCGAACCGACGCTCCGGAAGAGCGAAAGTGGCCAATGGAGCTTTTACATGACGCTGTACCTTGGCCTTTTGGCAGACCACGCAGGTGTTGGCCCAGTCGTGGACATCCATGTGCATACCCCTCCAGACAAATTTTGATGACATCAGCCTTTGCGAGGCCTTCATGCCAGGGTGTGACAACCCGTGTATGGCGTCGAACACTTTTCAGCGCCAGGCGACTGGTACGATATGGAGACGTCGCAAAGTAGCGTGGTGCCGGCGGCATGGAATTTGACGTCGGCAGCTTGGAAGCTAGAGGGGCTGGTTCTGTATGATTGGACCTCTGGGTCCGAGGCTTGATCCGCAGCCATTAGTGCATAGTCGATTCCGAGTTGGACTGCGTGAACAGGCACGTGGGAGAGGCAATCCGCCACCAGGTTGTCTTTACCGGACAAATGTTGAATGTCCATGGTGAATTCTGAAATGAACGTCAGGTGACGTTGTTGCCGAGCTGACCACAGTTCGGCGGTCTTGGCCATAGCGAACGTTAGTGGCTTGAGGTCTACAAAAGCCGTGAACGGATGTCCCTCTAGTAAGAACCGGAAATGGCGGATGGCTAGAAAAAGGGCCAGCAACTCCCGGTCGAAAGTGCTGTACTTTCTTTCATTTCACCGTAGTTGACGGCTGAAAAACGCCAGCGGTTGCCACGTCCCATTCACCCACGGTTCCTGCACTGCGCCAATTGCGTAGTCCGACGCGTCGGTGGTAAGGGCGATGGTGGCACCTGGAAGCGGGTGCGCCAGCATGGTTGCGTTGGCCAAGGCGCCTTTGGTGTCGATGAATGCCCGGTCCATCTCGGCCGTCCAGCTGATCGGATCCTTACCGGATTTGGCCTTGTGGGCCTCGTAGAAGGGCTGCATAAGCAGGGCCGCCTTAGGGACGAACCGGTGATAAAAATTGACCATCCCGAGGAACTCTTGTAGGGCCTTGATGGTCTGCGGGTGCGGGAAAGATGTAACTGCCTCGACCTTCGTCTGTAAGGGAATTGCGTCATCTGATGTGATGCGGTGGCCCAAGAAATCAATCCGCTGCAGGCCGAACTGGCACTTGGCCGGGTTGATAATCAAACCGTGTTGACTGAGGCGTGTAAAGAGGGTGTGCAAATGGCAGAAGTGCTCCTCTTTGCTAGGGCTGGCGATGAGGATGTTGTCGAGGTAGACGAAGAGGAATTTTAGGTCCCGGAGCATGGAGTCCATCAAGCGCTGGAAAGCCTGTGCAGTGTTCTTCAAGCCAAACGGCATCCGTAGAAATTCAAACAGGCAGAATGGGGTGATGACTGCGGTCTTCGGGACGTCTTGCAGGTGCACGGGGACCTGGTGGTAACCACGGACGAGGTCGACTTTTGAAAAAAAGTATTTCCCGCCAAATGGGCCGAGTAATCTTGAATATGCGGGATCGGGTACCGATCAGGAGTAGTGGCGTCGTTCAGGCGTCGGTAGTCGCCACATGGCCGCCATCTGCCGCTGGGTTTCGGAACAATGTGGAGAGGCGAAGACCGGGGACTATTCGACCGGCGAATTATCCCCAGCTGCTCCATCGTGTCAAACAACGCTTTCGCAGCCGCGAGCTTGCCGGGTTCGAGTCGTCGGGCCCTTGTGTAAACCGGGGGGCTAGTAGTGGTGATGTGATGTTCTACACTATGTTTCGTGGCCGAGGAGGAGAAATTGGGCCTGGTCAGATCTGGGAACTCTCCGAGGAGGCGAGTGAAGTCATCTGGAGGTGGGAACGCACAGGAGACAGTGCGTGGCACGGCTTTACCGCGGTGGCACGAGATGGAGTGGAACGTGGCCGCATTGATCAACCGGCAGTGCCTGACATCGACCAGGAGGCCATTGGCCCACAAAAAATCAGCCCCGATGATGGCTTGCGAGACTTTGGCCGTGATGAATTCCCAGTGGAAGCGCTGGCCGCGGAAACACACCTGGACCCACCGCCTTCCGAAGGTCCAAATGTCTGCGCCATTAGCCGCCACGAGGGAGGGGCCGTGGCCCCCCAGCCTGTATATCGAGATTTGACGCAAGTAGGATGCTACACTGCGCCCCGGTGTCGCAAAGGAAACATCAACCAGATAGGGAGTCGGTGATGAAGAGAAGCTTTCCCGAATTTCCGATGGCCATTGCAACCGCGGGGCGCTCATTAGACCTGGTCCTCTTTCACCAGGGTTGCTGTAGATGGTTTTTTTTGAGCGAAAAGCTGCAGGGAGGGCGGCAGCATCTTGCTTTCGCGCCAAAACGGGCGTGGTAGAAGCACAACCCCACAGGTTGAGGGGCTGGAGCAGCGTCTGTGGGGGATGGGCACCTCGTGGCAGCGCAGTACTGCTGTGTCACCACGAAAATCTTGTCCGCTTTGGCAGCCAGCTCTGCGCAGTCTGTGACTTCGGACCTGGCTAGGGCAGCCTGAACTTACTCCAGTAGTTGGCTGAGGAATAGCTCCCTGAAGAGGAAGCATTCCGGTTCGGAACCGTGAGCATTTGGCTCATGAGCTCGGACGGCTTGGAGTCCCCGAGGCCGGGCATAGCGAGCAGCCGGCGGGCGCGCACCGACTTCGTGAGCCCGAAAACCTGTAGCAACCGCGCCTTTAACGTGTCATACTTGCGATCAGTAGGCGGACTACCAAGTAGGCTGAAGATCCGTGAGGCTGTGGCGCTGTCGAGGGCGGAGACCACGTAATAATAACGGGTCTGATCCGCAACGATGTCCCTGATGGCGAACTCGGCGTGACGTCATCGCGTTTACCCGCGCTGTTAAAGTAATCACGCTCTGTACAAGTAAACAGTATAAATAAAGATACAGACTCAGGCTGTAGCTAACATGTTGTTAAAGGGAATTATATACAAACGATCTGAGTCCTTTAGTGGCTCCGCCACAATCTTATGATTGCACAGTGTTCAGTTCCATTCGCAACTCCCCAGATAATGAAGCCGTCCATGCCCGCATGCAGCAAAACCTGGACAATATTAAAGCTTGTGGCAGGTAACATTCACGCCACACAAGTGCCAGGCAATGAATATCACACAGAACACACAGAAACCCCACAGTGCAGATAGATGCCATTTCGGCCCATCGAGCCTGCACCGACACATATCCCTCCCGATCCCCGTAACCCCTACACCAACACATATCCCACCCTATCCCTGTAACCCCACGTTTTTAATCCCCCTAACACTAAGGGTCAATTTATCATAGCCAATCAACCTAACCCGCACATCTCCAACAAGAGAGAGTCCAACCACCGCCCCATGACATTCAACAGCATTACCATCACCGAATCCCCCACCATCAACATCCTGGGGGTCACCATTGACCAGAAACTTAACTGGACCAGCCACATAAATATTGTGGCAACAAGAGCAGGACAGAGGCTGGGTATTCTGCGGCGAGTGTCTCACCTCCAGACTCCCCAAAGCCTTTCCACTATCAACAACATAGAAACATAGAAACATAGAGATAGGAACAGGAGTAGGCCATTCGGCCCTTCGAGCCTGCTCCGCCATTCAATGAGATCATGGCTGATCTTCGTCTGAGATCATAGCTGATCTTACCAGTTCAGTACCCCGTCCCCGCCTTTTCTCCGTAACCCTTAATCCCCTTAGCCTTCAGAAATATATCCAATTCTCTCTTGAAAATATTTATTGAATTAGCCTTCGCAGCCCTCTGTGGCAGGGAATTCCACAGGCTCACCACTCTTTGAGTGAAGAAATTCTTCCTCATCTCTGTTTTAAATGATTTGCCCGTTATTTTTAGACTGTGGCCCCTGGTTCTGTGCTCCCCGGCCATTGGAAACATTCTCTCTGAATTCAGCCTGTCCAGGCCTGCCATAATTTTATATGTTTCGATGAGATCCCCTCTCAATCTTCTAAACTCCAGTGAGTACAAGCCCAAACTATTTAATCTCTCTTCGTAGGTCATTCCCGCCATTCCAGGTATCAGCCTGGTGAATCGCCGTTGCACTCTTTCCATGGCAAGAACATCCTTCCGCAGATGGGGCGACCAAAACTGTACACAATACTCCAGATGCGGTCTCACCAGCACCTTGTACAGCTGTAGTAAGGTATCCCTATTCCTATACTCGAACCCCCTTGATATGAAGGCCAACATACCATTTGCCTTCTTAATCGCCTGTTGCACCTGCATGCTCTCCTTCAGTGACTGGTGCACAAGAACACCCAGGTCCCTCTGCACTTCCCCATCTCCCAATCTATTGCCATTTAGATAATAATCTACCCTCCTGTTTTTACCCCCAAAGTGGATAACCTCGCATTTATCCACATTATAGTGCATCTGCCACGTATCCGCCCATTCCCCCAACCTGTCCAAATCGCACTGTAGCCTCCTGACATCCTCATCAGAGCCCACCCCTCCTCCTAGTTTAGTGTCGTCAGCGAATTTGGAAATATTGCATCCAATTCCCTGATCCAGATCATTTATATATATTGTGAACAGCTGGGGTCCCAGGACAGATCCTTGCGGCACCCCGCTGGTCACTGCCTGCCACTCCGAAAACGAGCCGTTTATTCCAACTCTCTGTTTTCTATCCGCCAGCCAGTTCTCTATCCACGTTAATACTTTGCCCCCAATCCCATGAGCCTTAATTTTGCATGATAATCTTTTGTGTGGAACCTTATCGAAGGCTTTCTGGAAGTCAAGGTACACCACATCCACTGGCTCTCCCCCATCTATTTTACCAGTTACTTCCTCAAAAATTTCCAGCAGATTAGTCAAACACGATTTACCCTTTGTAAATCCATGTTGACTCTGTCCGATCCTTTCCCCATTTGTCAAGTGCTCCGCTATTTTATCCTTAATAATGGACTCTAGCATTTTGCCCACAACCGATGTAAGGCTTACTGGTCTATAATTCCCTGCTTTCTCTCTACCCCCCTTTTTAAATATTGGGGTAACATTAGCTACCCTCCAATCCACGGGTACTGTTCCCGAGTCAATGGAGTTCCGGAAGATGATCCTTAGAGCATCTGCTATCTCCAGGGCCACCTCCTTAAGTACCCTAGGATGTAGTTTATCAGGCCCCG
The DNA here is from genome assembly GCF_052327205.1 of Somniosus microcephalus. Taxonomy (NCBI): domain Eukaryota; kingdom Metazoa; phylum Chordata; class Chondrichthyes; order Squaliformes; family Somniosidae; genus Somniosus; species Somniosus microcephalus. The sequence goes on from NC_140997.1 coordinate 108,751,608, forward strand.
GGGATTTGTCGGCCTTCAGTCCCCTCAACTTACCCAGCACCATATCCCTAGAGATACTAATTTCTGTCAGCTCCTCCCTCTCATTAGTCCCTATGTTTGCCGATATTCCTGGGAGGTTATTTGTGTCCTCCTTTGTGAATACAGAACCAAAGTATGAGTTTAATTGGTCTGCCATTTCCTTATTCTCCATTATATATTCTCCCGAATCGGACTGCAAGGGACCGACTTGGGATTTTACCAGTCTTTTCCTCCTGATATACCGATAAAAGCTTTTGCAGTCTGTCTTTATGTTTGCTGCAAGTTTACTTTCGTATTCTATTAATTTCCCTCGTTATCCACGGTTGAGTCACCTTTTTAGGTTTATTTTTGTGCCAAACCGGTATAAACATGTTCTGGAATTCTTCCATTCTATCTTTGAATGCTTGCCATTGTCTATCCACTGTCAATCCCCCCAGAAACACCACCCAATCAATCTTACCCAATTCCCGTCTCATACTCTCGTAATTCCCTTTATTTAAGTTCTGGACCTTAGTCTCTGATTCAATTTCCTCACTCTCCATCTCGACTGAGAGCTCGATCATACAACAACTTGTATTTATATAGAGCCTTTAACATAGTAAAACGTCCCAAGGCGCTTCACAGGAGTATTATGAGATTTTAAAAATTGACGCTGAGCCACATAAGGAGAAATTAGGGCAGGTGACCAAAAGCTTGGTCAAAGTGTTAGGTTTTAAGGAGTGTCTTAAAGGAGGAAAGAGAGTTAGAGAGGCAGAGAGGTTTAGGGAGGGAAATCCAGAGCTTAGGGCACAAGTAAGGAATGTGATGGAATACTCTCCACTTGCCTGGATGAGTGCAGCTTCAACAACACTCAAGAAACTCGACACCATCCAGGACAAAGCAGCCCACTTGATTGGCACCCCAAAACCGTGGGGGAGGGAGGCGGTGTACCGTGGCTGCTGTGTGTACCATCAACAAGATGCACTGCAGCAACTCGCCAAGGCTTCTTCGGCAGCACCTCCCAAACCCGTGACCTCTTCCACCTAGAAGGACAAGGGCAGCAGGCGCATGGGAATACCACCACCTCCAAGTTCCCCTCCAAGTCGCACATCATCCTGACTTGGAATTATATCGCCGTTCCTTCATTGTCGTTAGGTCAAAATTCTGGAACTCCCTCCCTAACAGCACTGTGGGAGTACCTTCACTACACGGACTGCAATGGTTCAAGAAGGTGGCTCACCACCACCTTCTCAAGGGCAATTAGGGATGGGCAATAAATGCTGGCCATGCCAGTGACACCCACATCCTGAACGAATAAAAAAAACAGGTGTATAGAGCTCCCTCAATGGGAGCAGAGCCTTTAGCTGCTGTTGGCTTGAAGTTTCACGTCGGGGGTTGAACAACTGAGATTTTGTGCAATTTTATTAAAGCAGTTTTGTTTGCTCTGGGGACTGTGAAATCCTCTGATTTGTGATTCATGTGCATTGCGGGAGGTCCTGGATGCTTTGTGTGTGCGGGTATCACACATGCTGGAAGTCTCTCCAACTGTTCGAGGACCCGCTGGTGACCATTGTGTTTATAAAGAATATTGTCAGACATCCCTATTGCCCGTCTGTGGGGTGTTGTAAGATATTGGCCCTGAAATTAGGATCAGGAGCTTGCCGCGCGTGCAAGCCCCCGATGTGCACTTACCAGGTGCGCTGACATTTCAATCCTGGCCCGCATTGCATTTCTTCTCACTGGCCCACTTGAGGTCCTGCCGCGCTGTGCGTGCGTGACCCAGCGGCGTACTTAGTGCGATGAGCCGGCTGGGATCACGTGAGCACAGGGCAACCAATGGGAGGTTGCAAAAGTTCACTCATGAGTTTGATAGTGAGAGCTGTCAAACTCATGAAAACTCCTGGCCCCAAAACACTACTTAAACTCGAAAGAAAATTTAAAAAAACATTGCACTACTTAAATGAACCATAAATAACTAAAAAACTATTTTAAACAATAATTTTAAAATTTGAAAAAAATTATTATATAAAAAATCGGGGCTAAAACTAAACTTTCCTTACTGTAAATTCTTTAAAAATAATAAACCTGTGGAAAAATTTTTTATAAATTGTATTAATAGACCACTTACCTGTAAAACTGAGTACTTACGTGTGGTTTTTCAATGCGTAAAAACCGGAGGCCTTTACACATGCGCAACTCCCTAAAAAATAAAGGAAATCCAAGTCGCACGTGCTGCCTGTGTAGTTGCACGTGTTCAGCCTCTTAACCCCTTGGGTCAGAGGAGAGGAAATGCCGGTTTTCCCCGCATGCGCTGTGCATGCTGAAAACCGGCAATTCCTCCGGGCACACGCGTGAGTACCCCATCCGTACTCACGCGTTGGGAGAGGAATTACTGGGCCACTGTTATAATACAGCCCCTCAAACTAATACAGCACCTCAAGCTAATTAGATTTACAAGGATGATACCAGGACTGCGAGGGTACACCTATCAGGAAAGGATTAACAGGCTGGGTCCCTTTTCTCTTGAAAAAAGGCTGAGGGGTAACCTAATAGAGGTCCTTAAAATTATGAAAGGTTGTGATAGGGTGGATACAGAGAGAGTGTTTCCACTTGTGGGGAAGAGCATAACTAGAGGCCATCAATATAAGATAGTCAACAAGAAATCCAATTCAGAAGAAACTTCTTTACAACAACAACAACTTGTTTTTACCCAGAGAGTGGTGAGAATGTGGAACTCGCTACCACAGGGAGTGGTTGAAGCAAATAGTATAGATGCATTTAAGGGGAGGCTAGACAAGAATATGAGGGAGAAGGGAATAGAGGGTTATGCTAATAGATTTAGATGAGGAAAGATGGGAGGAGACTCGAGTGGAGCATAAATGCCGGCATGGACTGGTTGGGCCAAATGGCCTGTTTCTGGGCTGTGTATCCTATGTAATCCTTATTGCCCTAATGCGGAAAATTATAGGATATGTTGTCAAATATCCCTATTGCCTTTATATGGAGGTATTCTAGAATATTGACTCCTATCCTTTACCTCTAATACAAGTTAGAGGACTTGGAAACACAAACATCTGGTTAATAATGTTGATTAAATCAAGTCAATCAGATAATAAACACAGCCCCTTACATACAGTGTCTGAGATCTAGGTACTAAAACTCACATACCAGGCATTCTTTCAGGAGGTCGTAAGCGTGTTGTCTTGACTGCTTACATTAGCCTCAGCAAGACTTGATTGACGTTCTCCAGGAACTCCAGTGAGTTGTATCTTTTGTAAGTTTAATTACGTCGGACAAATGTGGGTCCTGAATGTCATCATGTTCTGTATGTAAACTGTTGACACGTGGTGAGGTTAGCTGCTGCCATTTGTTGTGCAGCCTTTGATTGTTTATTACACTCTGGCCATTCTAAACGAGTGCTCATTAGTTATCTGCAGCCTTAATTCTTATCTCTTCGCGAGGACAGTCAATGAGGTAATGTCTCCTACTCCAAGTCTTGTATAGCCATTACAACCACTGCAGAATCAAGCTTTAATATTTTGTTAATATATTTTATATTAACAAGAGCTTACTATAGCTATTTCACCTGGTACACCTGTACTAATAGTGACACTCGGTCACATTCGGGCTGAATTCAGCGAGTCCACGTCCACCGCACAAGACGGCAGCCTGTTCCAGAGGTCCACTATTCTCTGGGAAAAGAACCACCTCCTGACATCTAACCGAGATCTGGCCTTACACAACTTCAATTTGTGCCCCTGGTCCTCAATAACCTATTTAATTGGAACAAACTGTCAAGTGGAACACAATCTGTTTCCTTCATTATCTTATAAACCCTCCATCAGATCACACCTATCTGGTCTATGTTCTCTAAAGTGTAGCATTGATGTGCCTCAATAATTCCGAGACTCGAAGGTAGCAGAACAAAACAAGGCTTTTATTAACTTAGAACGAAACACGTAAGCGAGAGAGATGTCGTCCTTCTGGAGATTGGGGCTAGACTGAAGCTAGCTTACAAATGGGGCCAGGTATGGGCGGAGCCCTACACACAGCACATTCCAGTATACAATAGAGCACATTCCAGTACACAATACAATGAGGTCTGGGGGAAGGGAAATGACACTGAAACCGATCTCAGTCACAGGCAGTGATGAATGGAAATATTTCATCACAAGCATCCCAGCTCTTTCGCCTATCTTGATAACTAAGATGCTGCAAACTGTCAATTAAACTAGTGACTCTCCTCTTCATTCTCTCCAAAGCCTCAATTTCAACCACCATGTCAGGAGACCAAACCTGGACACAGTATTCTAACTGAGGCCTAACCAAGGTGTTCATGAATCTTTCGATATCTATACACTAGAACGCCTAGTTCTTTCTTTCACCACCTACTTTAATGCTTTTCTCTGAAGGGTGTATGTATGTTGAACATTTGCCCTGCCCACATGAATAACACTGCAATTTTCCAAACTAAACATCATTTGCCAGTCACGAGCCCAATCCCCCAACACACCAGGATGCGCCTGAAGAATGCCCAGCCAGTCTATGGTCCTAACACTCACACGGAGCTTAGGGGGAGAAGTTGAATCGCGCCCGTTTGGGGCGGTAACTTATGCAGTAGCGAAAAAGTATCACCGGGTGCTACGCAAGTGAATCTGACTCCGACTTGGGGTTTCGTGCTCCAGGAAGGAAGTGGAGCTAAGTCAAGCGCTATCACTTCCTTTGGAGCACTAAAGCTGGCGAGAGGGGCGGTAGCAGTGCAGCACTGCCCAATGTTGAGGGCGGCGCTGCTGGGAACGGAGGCTCCTTCCCTCCCTTAAAGGGAAGGGCCATCGCTGCAGGCTCTGCATGGAAAGGAGGGCCCTCATCGCCGATGGCAGCCGCGATCCGCCTCGATCAGCCCTGAGCACTCCAGCAGAGCACAGGTCTGATCAATCGTGGCCGAGGACAACAGTGAAAAATTGAAGTACCGCATTCAGAAAGTTTTTTCATTGACTCAACCATCATCCCCTTTAAATAGCGCTCCCCAAGCACCCGGCCTCCCTAACAACACCCCCTGCAGCTGTCGGTGTCGCCGCCCATCGATGTTGCAGGGGGCGGAACTGAAGTTCGGGACCGAGGCGCAGCGCAGCACGATGACGTCACTGTAATGTATGTACCTTTAAGGGGGGAACTACTTTGTACAGCTCATGTATACTGTAGTACCGGCAGTGACCACACCTCTATATAACGCTGAGCAGTGATCTGTACAGATCAGTAGCAGTTTGAACCACGTTGAGTAATCACCTATTGTACCGTTCTCCGCAGTCCGTTTCTTATTATTACACGGATGTAACATTGGCGACGAGGCAGGTTCGAAGCTACCTGCAACGCTGCATCACCTCCCGGGGATTCGTTCCTGGAGATCAGTGGATTGGAGGTCAAGGCCAGAGACTTGGGCGTCGACCACGGGCAACCGCCCAGTCATCCAGCAGAGACTCGAGAATTGCGGGGGAGGCTGTCGAGAGCCAGGCTTGGCTTTCCAGTCGAGGTGGTCCAGCGAAACGGGCTGGCAACAGGTAGTGCGCAGATCCTTCCCGGACAGACCCTTCCCGACTAGAGCCCGACCGAGCGGCACAGCAAAGGGCCGAGCAGCGTTGACGGGGAGAGAGAGAGAGGGCAGAGTGCACAGGGCACAGCCGGTGTTCAGGGGCCAAGCAGCGTCGGAGAGAGGGAGAGAGAGACGCGCAGAAACCCGCGAGGCACCGCCATTGCCACGAGGACCGCCGGGAGCGGCGTCGGCGGCAGCGGGGGAGGAAGGAAAGCGCAGGAGACGCCATTTTAAGCCATTGGGAGACGCCATTTTAAACCACACCCAAAATGCTGAAGAGTGGCAGTATCACCGCATTTGACAATGAAGTCGAAGATTGGACTACATATGTCGAACGAATAGAGGTGTACTGCAAGGCAAATGAGGTGTCAGATGACAAGAAAGCATCGGTATTGTTGAATTTAATGGGTGCAAAGACGTATGGGTTATTGCGAAATCTAGTAACCCCAACGAAGCCAATGGAAAAGAGTTTTGAAGACATAGTAATGATACTAAAGGAACATTTAAACCCCACACCGCTGCTGATAGCAGAAAGATTCAAGTTTCACAAACGGAACCAGCATAAGGATGAAAGCAATGCTGATTATTTAACAGAACTGCGTAAACTATCGAAACACTGCCAGTTTGGAGCGGGACTGGCAGATACCTTAAGGGACACGTTTGTGTGTGGGCTTCAAAGTGAAGGAACCCAGAAACGGCTTTTATCTGAAAAGGACCTTACGCTGGAAAAGGCTTTCAGCATTGCGGTATCATATGAAGCAGCAGCACGGGGCGCTGCAGAGATACAACAGAGACCGCAAGAATATGGCACCAACGAAATGTCATATGGAACAGAGAAGTGCTATCGCTGCGGCAGAACAACACACGACCAGAATGATTGCTGGTTCAAAGACAAAGTGTGCAGACAGTGTGGAAAAGTAGGACACATAGCATGAGTCTGCAGGTCGGGAAAGAAAACCAGCAATAAGAAACCGACCAAAGGGAAGTACAAGAAGGTACATAAGATAACGGAGAATAGTTCAGACGAACAATAGAGTGATAACGACTCCGAAAGCAGGGAACTGAGTTGTCTGAAACTACATAATGTGATCACAACGGAGGATCACCGAACCATTTGGGTCACTCTCAAGATAGCAGGGGTCCAGGTAAAGATGGAATTGGACACAGGATCAGCTCTAACAGTCATAAACCGACGGGACTACGAGCGGCTATTCACACACATACCCTTCAGAGACACAAAAATTATTTTGAAGACGTACACGGGGCAAAAAGTCTACCCCAAAGGAAAAATAAGGGTGACTGTTATATATAACGGTAAGGAAACACAAAAACTAGACCTGTATGTATTGCAAGATGGAGGACCACCATTACTGGGACATGAATGGATCAGGAAAATACAACTGGATTGGCATTCCATACAGGCACTGACTGTGGCTGACAAAAAGGATGACGACGTCACACCTGGGCGACTGTCAAAGATCCTAACTGATGCGAAAGAAGTGTTCCAGCAAGGACTCGGAACACTAAAAGACATGACAGCGACGATTAAAATTGAAGAAAACGCAAGTCCAAAATTTTATAAGGCCTTATGCAATCCACCCAGCCGTCGAAGCAGAGCTGGAGAGTCTGGAACGTTCAGGCATACTGTCCAAGGTAGACTGGAGCGAGTGGGCTACACCCACCGTCCCTGTGATGAAAAAGTTGTTGAGCAGCATGCCTGGGGAACCAAGGAAGGTTCGCATCTGTGAGGACTTTAAGGTAACAGTGAACCCGGTCCTTCACACCGTACAGTATCCACTTCCGCGGATTGAAGATATTTTCGCCTCGCTATCTGGAGGGAAACGCATCACTCAGATTGATCTGGCCCAGGCGTATCTGCAAATGGAGGTAGAAGAAGCATCAAATAATGGAACAAGTCCTGCAAGGGATCCCAGGGACCCAGTGTTATTTGGACGACATCCTGGTCACGGGCGAAAATGACAGTGATCACCTTGCCAACCTGGAGCAGGTGCTCACTAGATTGCAGGAATATGGGCTCCGAGCTAACCGCCCCAAATGTGAGTTTTTTAGAAAACAGATCTCGTATTGTGGCCACGTTATCGATAAAGAGGGGTTACATAAGTCCCCAGAGAAGATTGAGGCAGTAGTCAAGGCTCCAGCACCGGAAAATATGTCACAACTGAGGTTGTTCCTCAGGCTGGTAAACTACTACCATAAGTTCTTGTCAAATTTGTCTACAATACTACACCCACTGAACACCTTACTGCAAACTGGGGTGCCATGGAAGTGGAGTGACGAATGTAGACAAGCTTTCCAGAAGAGCAAACCACTAATCACATCGAAAGAGGTATTGGCCCATTACAACACAGCATTACCAATTCGGTTGGCATGTGATGCGTCACCCTACGGCATTGGAGCGGTGCTGTCGCACAAATTCTTGGACGGCTCAGAGAGGCCAATAGCCTTTGCGTCACGATCACTAACCTCAGCCGAGCATAACTACACCCAGATTGACAGGGAGGCCCTCAGCCTAGTGTGGGGAGTGAAAAAGTTCAATCACTATCTGCACGGGCAGAAATTCACCTTGCTGACTGATCACCAGCCTCTTGTCTCCATTTTTAATCTGAAGAAGGGCGTTCCGGTGATGACTGCACAATGACTACAAAGTGTAATGATATCAGCAAATAGAGATGGTATTTGCCTGTTCGATTATGATGCCTTACCAGCATGTTTGCATGTATTGATTGCTTGTGCCTGACCAACAGAGGGCATGTGACAGAGACAAGCAAGGCAGTTTAGTTTAGTTTCAGTTTCATTCTAGGTGCATCACTAGCTTGATGTCTCCTATAAATGCTGTTAAAAGAGTTGAACAGACTTTAGTGTAAAAGACATTCTCTTTCATAAATGTCTTGTCATTGAACCCACAAAGAAATCAATACATGGTGTCAGAAGTGATTGAAAGAGATGAAGAGAAAAAATCTGATGTTAAATCAGCTGTCCACAGATTAGCAAGCCAAAAGAGAACATCGTTACTTACCATTAGAGAATAGCTAACAAAGTGAAAAATGGAAGGTTTACACCCACCGGCGACGCTTCAGTTGACAGGTAATGTGGCTGAAAATTGGAGGAGATTCAAACAACGTGTAGAGTTGTATTTAGCAGCAATCGGAGCTGACAAGAAAAGTGATAATAAGAAATCGTCAGTGTTCTTACATGTCATGGGTGATGAAGCGCTGGAGGTGTATAATAACTTCACATTCGCTGTTGATGGAGACAAAATGAAACTAGATAAAATAATGGAACGGTTTGAGGCCTACTGCATACCTAAACATAACGTGACGTTTGAGAGGCACAGATTTTTCACATGTACAGAAAACGGGTGAGACTATTGATCAGTATGTGACTGAACTGAGAAACAGAAGCAAATCGTGTGAATTTGGGGGACTGACAGACTCGCTGATAAAAGACAGACTGGTGTGTGGTATTCCAGATAATGGTCTAAGGGAAAGACTGCTAAGAGAGCAAGATCTAGACCTGGGAAAAGCCATAGCACTGTGTAGGGCTACAGAGACTGTGAAGTTGCAGGCAAAGGAGCTGTTCAGTGACAATAGCTGCAACGTGGATGCAGTGAGAAAGAACGGACACAAACCGTTTAACAAAAAGAGCGCCAATGTGAAAAAAGAGGTGTGGCCAGCGAACGAAAATGAAAGGGACAATCGAAAGTCATGTAGTCGATGCAGTACACAGCATCCACCAAGAAAGTGTCCAGCATATGGTAAAAAATGCAATAGTTGCAACAAAAACAACCATTATGCCCGTTGCTGCAAGAACCAAGTGCAACAAAGCAAGGTCCATACAGTAGATGAAAGCGAGATAGAGGAGTTCTATGTAGATGTTGTGTCTGAAAACAAAAAAGAAGAAAGAGACTGGATGTTGACACTAAAAGTGAATGACATACATATTCCATTTAAATTGGATACTGGAGCACAAGTTAATGTGATATCAGAGACTGATTTTAAGAAAATTAGACCCAGACCAAAGATACATGGAATAAAAGTGAAAGAAAAGCAAAAGTACTACTATGACAGAGGAACACAAAACCTACCTGAACTCCACACTGGTGACCAAGTAAGGTTGAAAGACAAAACAAACACATGGACTCAGAAGGGAACTGTCCTGAGTGAAGTTCAACCAAGATCATACACCATTCAGACAGATGAGGGTGCTGTTCTGAGAAGAAATCATCGAGATCTTCTCATGGGACCAGCCACAGCAGGTCAAGAGACTGATACTATTGAACAACCTGATCACACAGCTGAGAAACCATCATCTGAGGCAACAACTCAGATTCAAGGACAATCAATCAGAAAATCCTCAAGACACGTGAAGCCTCCTGAGAGACTCATTGAGCAAATTTAAGGACTATTGTTATGGAAGGAAGTAATGTTATCTTATTCTTTCTTCAAGTTCTAGTGTATTGACATATTTCATGTGAACACACAAAGCATTAAGTGTTACAGTTAAAATGCAGATTAATACAAAGAAAACATGTTGTTAGTTAAAAGTAAAATACTTTTGTTTTAAGAAAAGGAGATGTAATGATATCAGCAAATAGAGATGGTATTTGCCTGTTCGATTATGATGCCTTACCAGCATGTTTGCATGTATTGATTGCTTGTGCCTGACCAGCAGAGGGCATGTGACAGAGACAAGCAAGGCAGTTTAGTTTAGTTTCAGTTTCGTTCTAGATGCATCACTAGCTTGATGTCTCCTGTAAATGCTGTTAAAAGAGTTGAACAGACTTTACATTAAAAGTCACATAAATGTCTCGTCATTGAACCCACAAAGAAATCAATACACAAAGATGGTCACTTTTTCTAGGGGCGTACCACTATGAGATTGAATATAAGGGCACGAAACAGCATGGAAATGCTGATGGGCTATCACGCCTGCCACTGCCTACTGCGGAGGAAGCACCAGCAGTGGATCCTGTCGAAATATTCCATTCGACTATAGTTGAATACCTATCGGTAACTAACGCTTGTATCAAAAAGGAAACCCGAAATCACCCGACACTGTCTCGGGTATATGATTTGACGGTGAAGGGATGGCCAGCATGTGGCAACTCACTGTTGCCAGCATTCTCGACAAGGAGAGAACAGCTGTCAGTGTGCCGGGGGACCTTGATGTGTGGATCCCGAGTGGTAATTCCACCCAAGTTAAGCGATAGAGTGCTCAATGAGCTTCATGAGGGTCATCTGGGAGGGGTAAAAATGAAAAGCCTAGCCAGGGCTTATGTGTGGTGGCTGGGAATCGATAAACAAATCGAGGACCTGACCAAGAGCTGCTCAGGATGCCAGAAAGTCCAAAATGCACCACCACAGGCCCCTCTACACCCATGGGAGTGGCCCTCATCTCCATGGCAATGGGTGCATATTGATTTTGCTGGTCCATTCATGGACTCAATGTTTTTAATAGCCGTGGATGCACACTCAAAATGACCTGAGGTCATCAAAATGTCCTCCACCACCACGGAGAAAACTATTGCAGTCCTACGGACCATTTTTGCCAGGAATGGCTTGCCAGAACAGATTTGCTCCGACAACGGACCACAGTTTGTGTCCGAAGAGTTCCGGAAGTTCTTGAAGAAGAATGGGGTAAGGCATTACACATCCGCCCCATATCATCCAGCCACAAATGGATTGGCTGAGAGGTTCGTACAAACCTTTAAGAAGGCAATAAAGGCTATGTACAATGACAACATTCCACTGCAGCACAAGGTGGACAATTTCCTGTTTGCCTACCGGAATGCGACACATGCAGTCACCAACCAGGCCCCAGCCATGATGTTCTTTAACCGAAGGTTAAGATCTCGCCTGGATTTGCTCAGACCAAACGTACAAAGAGATGTTGAGAGTAAGCAATTCCAGCACATCCATGAGAAGCCAACAAGGAGCTTAAATGTAGGGCAACCAGTCTTGGCCCGCGACTACCGAACAGAAAAATGGCAGCCAGGAACGATATGCACACGGCAGGGCCCACTAATGTACACAGTGGACGTTGGGGAGAGCATCGTGAGACGCCATGCTGACCAGATCCTAGAGTCACAGGAACAAGTCAACCCCATGCCTCGCCCATACGGACCTGGTGATGAACCCGACGTACAGGTAGCATCTACCCCAGAAATAGTAGCATCGGAAGCGGATGAACCAACCGACGACAGGGGGCCAGAGTCGCCTCCGCACCAAGAGCAAGACACTCAGGAAAGGTGCTATCCAGAAAGGATCAGGAAGCCTCCCCAAAGACTGAATTTATAAATAGACTATTTTCAGCTAATGTTGCATGTTAAAAGTGTTAATTGTAATTAGTTTGATATTTAATTGTTAAATGAGTGTTATGGTACTGTTAATCTAAAAGGGGAGGAATTGTAATGTATGTACCTTTAAGGGGGGAACTACTTTGTACAGCTCATGTATACTGTAGTACCGGCAGTGACCACACCTGTATATAATGCTGAGTAGTGATCTGTACAGATCAGTTGCAGTTTGAACCACGTTGAGTAAACACCTATTGTACCGTTCTCCGCAGTCCGTTTCTTATTATTATACGGACGTAACAGTCACGATCTCCGGGCGCAGGAAACCTCCACATCAATTTCACAGGCATCAGTACTACTGCCCCCTGGAGGCACTAACTGGGGGCACTAAGGTACCGAATTTCTCCCCCTTAATATCATCTGCAAATTTTCAGATCATGCCCCCAACACCTACATCCAGATCATTAATAAAAATAGTAAAGACCAACGGAAGACCGATCCCTGTGGGACACCACTGGTGACCGGTCTCCAAACAGATCCAAATCTATCTATAACTACTTTCTGCCTATGTCCTGCAGCCAGTTCTGAATCCAGCTCAATATATTACCACTAATACCAGAGGCTTTGATCTTACAGAGAAGACTCTTGTGCGGTACCTTATCAAAAGCTTATTGGAGGTCTAAGTAGAAAATGTCTACTGGACTTCCCTCATCAACCATCTTAGTGACTTCTTCAAAACATACAATCAAATTTGTAAGACATTATCTCCTTTTTTGAAGCCATGTTGGATGTCCTGAAGATGAGCAGCAGATTTCTCCTGATGTCCTGGCCAACATTTATCCCTCAACCAACACCATTGCTGTTTGTGGGAGCTTGCTGTGTGCAAATTGGCTGCCATGTTTACCTACAAAACAACAGTGACTACACTTTAAAAGCACTTAATTGGCTGTGAAGCGCTTTGGGATATCCTGAGGTTGTTGAAGGCGCTGTAGAAATGCACATCTTTCTTGGAAAGGAACAGCCAAGTTGCACATAGCTGCATTTTTGTCGCAGAGTAATACATTGTGTGTTTCTGTGTATAGTATCCATCCCAAAGAAAATGACACCTCTGGCCCTGACCATGAGGCTGGAGTTATGCTCAGAAATTGGATGTTCTGCAATTAATAAAAAAATTAATAGTCATACTATATTTTCAGGGCATAAACATAAAATATTATGGCAATGCTAGTTATATAGGGATTTTGTGTTCCCTGGATGGGCACTGATTTAGGGAAGAGAGAAGGACAGTCAAATGAATTAGCCCAGGACACCTGTCTTGCACACAGAGGTGGAGCTGTGTTGTAACTGGGCTATGTACTGTCCTTGGGTTAAACAAGGGTTGGGAGAGAGAAGTCACATTGAAAATAGAACAACAAAAACAACTTGCATTTATATGGCGCCATTAATGTAGAAAAACAGGACAAGGCACTTCACAGGAGCATAACCGCTGGAAGCTGACACAAAGGAGGAGATATCAGGAGGGCTTGATCAAAGAGGTGGATTTTAAGGAAAGTTAAGACTTTTAGAGGAGAGGGAATAGAAGAGGTGGAGAGGTTTAGGGAGGGAATTTCAGAGCTTAGGCCCTTGGCAACTGAAAGCACAGCCACCAATGGTGAAGCGAAGGGAGTGGGGGATGCATAAGAGGCCGGAGTTGGAGGAACGCAGAGATTTGTAGGGTTGGAGGAGGTTACAGCGATTGGGGGGGGGGCGAGGTCATGGAGGGATTTGAAAACAAGGATGAGAATTTTAAAGTTGAGGCATTGGGGCACTGGAAACCAATGTAGCTCAGGTTATAAAGCTTGAATAAGTGTTTAATATTTGGGTGTTCCATGATTTTTTGTGACAGAACAAGGTTGCTGCAGGGAGCTTGCCTCTATTGGGCTTCACCATCAGAGGATCAAAGGATGGTGAGCCCCCTGGACCCAGTGCACTGTTCCAGCTCTACCACAAGAACATCCTTTACTACTCCTTCAAAGCTGAGGACACCCACACAGCACAGAGGTAGGTGCTGCTCTCACCACTACACCCAGCAAAGTTACTTACTCTGGAATGGGGGCAGATGCTGCGGAAAGGAAGGGGTCGGGATGTGTGCTTCAGTTAGCTTGAGGTCCTCAGACATGTTTTCATTGCTAGCTTTGAAATTCTTAATCCTGTAGCCGTGAGGGATGGGGTGGGGAGTGGTGGTAGTGGGTTAGTGTTTCCAGCTCTGAGAACTGGGTTTGAATGTAGCCCCATGTACAGGCTGAAAGGCCGGTGTCCCTTGGCCTCCGTTAATCAACGTGAGCTGCAGGGCAAAACTGGGCAGAATGTACCATGGGTTGGCTTTGAATGTGGCCATAATCAGGTGCTGTTGGTGCGTGTTTCACCCAACTAGTGTGGTGCTGGGTGAGGAATGACCCTCGATCTGTACCAGATGTTGTTTTGGCCACAGTTACACAGGAATGTGCAGGATCTGAAAGGGCCGCTGTGATCCATCTGCTGAGAGTACTGTATGCAGTCCGGCTGTAAGGATTCGCTGGAATGACCCCAGGAATGAAAGCCATTCGTTAAGAACACTGGCGGGAGAGGCTGTATTGAAGAATCCATTTACGTTAAAGATTCCATTTTGTAACAAACGGAGACAACTTTTCCAGAATCTGCTGGCAACAACATTTCAAGCATGTCCAAACTTATCCAAAAGACAACACCTCCAATAGTGCAGCACTCCCACAGGATGTTTTATTCATTCCTGAGATGTGGGCATCACTGGCAAAGCCAGCATTTATTGCTCATCCCGAATTGCCCTTTAACTGCACTGGAGTGTCAGCCTAGATTTTTGTGCTCAAGTCTCTGGAGTGAGACTTCAACCCACAACCTACTGACTGAGAGGCGAGAGTGCTACCCACTGAGCCACAGCTGACACCATAAGTGTAGTTGTGTGAGGTCGTGAAACTTTCACCTGTTGATACCATAGAAGTCAACGAGTCTTTGGAATGCTGAGCTGCTGAAAATTTGTGTAAACCAAGAGGAAAGCTCCCAGTACACAGCACCTGATCTAAAGGTCCTTCAGCTGAGGGCTAAAAGGGAGACCATTGTCACAAGAAGTTAGGGAAGACCCAAAGGCGATTCACCCTGTGACTGAGCTCAGCAACTGTACCGTGAGGTCTCCCACAGCCTTCACATTGTTGCGTGCGTTGTCTGACTATCATTTACTCTAATAAATCTCTGCCAGGAATGAGAGTTGTAGATGCAGAATCATCACTTATTATACAGACAACTGCTCCAAGCTTCTTTCCAGCAGCTCATCTACTAATCGTTGTGAAGAAAGGCTCAGAAATTGAGGCACTTTTCATTGTACTGATTGAGGTTTGAGAAGGTAAATAGTGAAAGGTGATTCCCACCGACTGGTTCGTCAATCGGTAACAAGGAGACAGACTGAAGATTATCACTGGGAAAATGAAGGAGGAAGTTGGAAGAAATGTTTTCACACACACGGTGAATGCTTTGCTACAAGTGGCTATTGAGGCAGCGAGTGCATCATGGAAATAAAAGGAGATTGGATAAGTCTTTGAAATGGAAAAATGCAACAGGATACAGAGAAAGAGCAGGGAAGTAATGTTAGAGCACATAGCTCCAGCTGAAGAACTGGCACTGGCTCTGGCTCTGGCACTGGCACTGGCTCTGGAACTGGAACTGGCACTGGCTCTGCATTAACCTGCATCTGCTGCCAACCTGCCCACTCTGATCACTGTTCTATGTCCTATTGCTTCTTCCTCACTGACTCTGACTTCCTAATGTGGTGTCATCCACAAATTTCAATATCATTCCTCTTGTGTCTATGGTCAAGTAATTTATATAAATTAAAAACAATCGATGGCTCAGCACAGATCACGGAGATGTATCATTACCACAATGACCCCAATCCAAAATGGACCCACTTGTTCTGACTCTTGGTTTTCTGTCCCCTGCACGATCCCCTATTTAAGCAATTACATTTCATTTAATACCATGAACTTTAAGAACAGGTTTCTCAGGGACCACCTTATCAAACACCTTCTGAAAACTCAGATAAACATCTGGGGCACTCCTGTGATTTCTTCAGAAAATTCACTTATGAATAGTTGAGCACAACCATGCTGACTGTTTCTGATTCATCCTTTCCCAATCTTTACTAATTTGATCCCATATTATGGGCTGCAGAAGTTTATCCACTGCCTAGGTACTATGAACTGCTCTGGTTTTCCAGCTTACCCCTTTCCCTTGTGACTGAGACTGTGATAAACTCGCCCTCATCATCCTTCCTTCCCTGTCTGCAGCCTATGACATGGTTGATCACACCTCCTTCTCCAACGCCTCTCCTCTGTTGTCCTGCTCAATGGGACTGCCCTTGCCTGGTTCCACACTCAGTTATCCAATTGCAGCCAGAACATCTCCTGCAAAGGTTTCTCTTCCTGCCCCCACACCATTATGTCCAGAGACCCCAAGTACATATGAACATACGAATTAGGAGCAGGAGTAGGCCACTCAGCCCTTCGAGCCTGCTCCGCCATTCAATAAGATCATGGCTGATCTGATTACTCCACATTCCTGCCTACCCCCGATAACCTTTCACCCACTTGCTTACCAAGAATCTATCTACCTCTGCCTTAAAAATATTCAAAGACTCTGCTTCCACTGCCCTCTGAGGAAGAGAGTTCCAAAGACTCACAACCCTCTGTGAGAAAAAATTTTTCCTCATCTCTGTCTTAAATGGGCGACCCCTTATTTTTAAACAGTGACCCCTAGTTCTAGATTCTCCCACAAGAGGAAACATCCTCTCCACATCCACCCTGTCCAGACCCCTCAGGATCTTATATGTTTCAATCAAGTCACCTCTTACTCTTCTAAACTCCAGCAGGTACAAGCCTAGCCTGTCCAACCTTTCCTCATAAGACAACCCGCTCATTCCAGGTATTAGTCTAGTAAACCTTCTCTGAACTGCTTCCAAAGCATTTACATCCTTCCTTAAATAAGGAGACCAATACTGTACACAGTACTCCAGGTGTGGTCTCACCAATGCCCTGTATAACTGAAGCATAACCTCCCTACTTTTGTATTCAATTCCCCTCACAATAAACGATAACATTCTACTAGCTTTCCTAATTACTTGCTGTACATGCATAGTAACCTTTTGTGATTCATGCACTAGGACACCCAGATCCCTCTGCATCTCAGAGCTCTGCAATCTCTCACCATTTAGATAATATGCTTCTTTTTTATTCTTCCTGCCAAAATGGACAACTTCACATTTGGTAGAATAGATGAGGGAGAACCAGTGGATGTGGTGTATTTGGACTTTCAGAAGGCTTTTGATAAGGTCCCGCATAAGCGATTAGTGTGCAAAGCTAAAGCACATGGGATTGGGGGCAAGGTATTGACTTGGATAGAGAACTGGTTGGCAAACAGAAAGCAAAGAGTTGGAATAAATGGGTCTTTTTCCGAGTGGCAGGCAGTGACTAGTGGGATACCGCAGGGATCAGTCCTAGGACCCCAGCTATTCACAATATATATTAATGATCTAGACGAGGGAACTAGATGTAATATCTCCAAGTTTGCAGACGACACAAAGCTGGGTGGGCATGTGTGCTGTGAGGAGGATGCGGAGAAACTCCAGTATAATTTGGACAGGTTGGGTGATTGGGCAGATGCATGGCAGATGCAGTATAATGTGGATAAATGCGAGGTTATCCACTTTGGTGGCAAAAACAGGAAGGCAGATTATTATCTGAATGGCAATAGATTGGCAGAAGGGGAAGTGCAATGAGATCTGGGTGTCCTTGTGCACCAGTCGCTGAAGGTAAGCATGCAGGTGCATCAGGCAGTTAAGAAGGCAAATGGTATGTTGGCCTTTGTAGTGAGAGGCTTTGAGTACAGGAACAAGGATGTCTTGCTGCAGTTGTACAGGGCCTTGGTGAGACCACACCTTGAGTATTGTGTGCAGTTTTGGTTGCCTTATCTGAGGAAGGATGTTCTTGCCATAGAGGGAGTGCAGTGAAGATTCAGCAGACTGATACCTGGGATGGCAGGAATGACGTATGAGGAGAGATTGGGTCGATTGGGCTTATACTCGCTGGAGTTTAGAAGAATGAGAGGGGATCTCATTGAAACTTATAAAATTCTAACAGGATTAGACAGACTAGATGCAGGAAGGATTTTCCCAATGGCGGGGAAGTCCAGAACCAAGGGTCACAGTCTAAAGATAAGGGGTAAGCCATTTAGGGCAGAGATGAGGAGGAATTTCTTCACCCAGAGAGTGGTGAACCTGTGGAATTCTCTACTACAGAAGGCAGTTGAGGGCAATTCATTAAATCACAGAAATCACAGAAATCACAGAAACCCTACAGTGCAGATAGAGGCCATTTCGGCCCATCGAGCCTGCACCGACACATATCCCACCCGATCCCCGTAACCCCTACACCAACACATATCCCACCCTATCCCCGTAACCCCACGTATTTAATCCCCCTAACACTAAGGGTCAATTTATCATAGCCAATCAACCTAACCCGCACATCTTTGGACTGTGGGAGGAAACCGGAGCACCCGGAGGAAACCCACGCAAACACGGGGAGAATGTGCAAACTCCACACAGACAGTCACCCGAGGCCGGATTCGAACCCAGGCCCCTGGCGCTGTGAGGCAACAGTGCTAACCACTATGCCACCGTGCTGCCTTGAAATATATTCAAGAAGGAGTTAGATATATTTCTTAAAGCTAAAGGGATCAAGGGATATGGGGAGAAGGCAGGGACAGGGTACTGAGTTTGAATGATCAGCCATGATCTCATTGAATGGCGGAGCAGGCTCGAGGGGCTGAATGGCCCACTCCTGCTCCTATCTTCTATGTTTCTATGTTTCTCACATTACACCCCATTTGCCAGATCTTTGCCCACTCACTTAACCTATCTATATCCCTTTGTAGCCTCCTTATGTCCTCTTCACAATTTACTTTCCTACCTATCTTTGTGTCCTCAACAAATTTAGCAACCATACCTTCGGTCCCTTCATCCAAGTCATTTATATAAATTGTAAAAAGCTGAGGCCCTAGCACTGATCCCTGTGGCAAACCACTCTTTAAATCTTGCCAATCAGAAAATGACCCATTTATGTATATTCTCTGTTTCCTATTAGCTACCCAATCTTCTATCCATGCCAATATGTTACCCTCTACACCATGAGCTTTTATTTTCCACAATAACCTTTCATGTGGCACCTTATCAAATGCCTTCTGTAAATCTAAGCACAGTACATCCACCGGTTCTCCTTTATCCACAGCACATGTTACTTCCTCAAAGAACTCCAATAAATTGGTTAAACATGATTTCCCTTGCACAAAACCATGTTGACTCTGCCTGATTACTTTGAACTTTTCTAAGTGCCCTGCTATAGCGTCTTTAATAATAGCTTCTAACATATTCCCTATGACAGATGTTAAGCTAACTGGCCTGTAGTTTCCTGCTTTCTGTCTCCCTCCCTTTTTGAATAAAGGAGTTACATTCTCTATTTTCTAATCTAATGGAACCTTCCCTGAATCTAGGGAATTTTGGAAAATTAAAACCAACGCATCAACTATCTCACTAGCCACTTCTTTTAAGACCCTAGGATGATGTCCGCAGCTCCAACAATTTGCTCAGTACCACTTCCCTGGTGATTATAATTTTCTTGACTTCCTCCCTCCCTTCCATTTCCTGATTTACAGCTATTTCTGGGATGTTACTTGTATCCTCTATAGTCATAGATTTGTACAGCACAGAAAGAGGCCCTTCGGCCCATCGTGTCCACACCAGCGATCAAGCCCTGTCTATTCTAATCCCATTTTCCAGCACTTGGTCCGCAGCCTTGTATGCTATGGCCTTTCAAGTGCTCATCTAAATGCTTCTTGAATGTTGTGAGGGTTCCTGCCTCTACCACCCTTTCAGGCAGTGAGTTCCAGATTCCAACCACCCTCTGGGTGAAAAAGTTTTTCCTCAAATCCCCTCTAAACCTCCTGCACCTTATCTTGAAACTATACCCCTGGTTATTGACCCCTCTACTAACGGGAAAAGTTCCTTTCTATCTACCCTATCTATGCCCCTCATAATTTTGTACACCTCAACGAGGTCCCCCCTCAGCCTTCTCTGCTCTAATGAAAACAACCCCAGCCTGTCCAGTCTCTCTTCATAGCTGAAGCGCTCCTGCCCAGGTAACAACCTGGTGAATCTCTTCTGCACCCTCTCCAATGCAATTACATCCTTCCTATAGTGTGGTGACCAGAACTGCACACAGTATTCCAGCTGTGGCCAAACTAACGTTTTGTTAAGCTGTATCATAACCTCCCTGCTCTGATATTCTGTGCCTCAGCTAATGAAGGCAAGTATCCGATATGCCTTTTTAAACACCTTATCTACCTGTCCTGCTGCCTTCAGGGATCTATGTACATACACACCAAGGTCCCTCTGATCCTCTGTCCTTCCTAGGGTCCTACCATTCATTGTGTATTCCCTTGCCTTGTTAGTCCTCCCAAAATGTATCACCTCACACTTTTCAGGGTTAAATTCCATTTGCCACTGTTCTGCCCATCTAACCAACCTGTCTATATCGTGCTGTAGCCTGAGGCTTCCCTCCTTACTATTTACCACTCCACCAATTTTCGTGTCATCTGCGAACTTACTGATCATACCTCCTCTTTTCATATCTAAATCATTAATTATGATAAATCCATTAAGTGGAACAAGGACTCAAAGAGGCGATATCATACAATTAACATGAGTACTTTATTAACAACTGGGAAACACGTTTACTGACAGCCTGCATCAGCATCCTGGCATTCCACCTTGTACTGACCTATGCAGGAAGCAAACCTCTGACCTTAACAGGAAGCAAACCTCTGACCTTAGTATCAGCATTGGCTACAGCACCACCTGGTGGATAGCCTTAATCATAACATCCCAGATTACTATATCCCTCCCCCCTTAAGATTTCAGTATGAATTTCTTAACAAACAACCATTCATGAGGGTCACATAAGGAGTCTCCATTCATCATGTTCCATACTTGACAAATCTAACAGTTCAGTATCAATCTCTCTGGTGGCTTGCGAGTCCTTTGTGAACGTCTAACATTAAAGTCCCTGCTTGTTTGTGGTGAAGCCACCAGCTGCTCCTGAGCAGTGCTCAGGGTATCTGACTGCAACGTTGGTTTCCTCTTGACGGATAGGTTCCTGTGGAATTATCTCTGTCCCTGGTGGTGGCACCACAGATGCACTTGGATAACTGGGGGCAACCCTGTCTTCAGTCATTGCATCTGGAACCTTCATTTCAATTTCCCCTTGTCTGGGAAGTATTTGATCTAGATGTCTGCGTACTACCCTACCTTCTCCCAACATGACCTTGTATGATACTGGACCTGTCATTGTGTCTATGAAGCCAGGAATCCACTTTGGTCCATAAATGAAATTCCTGGTAAGGATCGCCTCTCCTTCTCCAAAACTTCGGCTCTTTGTTCTTTTGTCATGGCTCTCTTATTGTTTGTTTTGTCTGTTTTCCATTTTCCTTTTTAGGTCTGGGCGGACAAGGTCAAGAGTGGAGCGTAGTCTATGACCTAATAACATCTCAGCAGGAGAGAGTCCTGTGGTGGATTGAGGTGTTATTCTGTAGCTGAACAGAATCCGTGACACTTTGGCTGCTAACCTCCCTTCTGCACTTTTTTTCATCATCTCCTTAAATGTTTGTACGGCTCTCTCCGCAAGTCCATTCGAGGAAGGATGATATGGAGCCGAGGCCACCTGCACTATGCCATTTTTTCCTCAAGAACTCTTTTGTCTCTGTACTCACAAAACAAGTGGCATTGTCACTCACCACGATCTCCGGTAGCCCTTGATTACTGAAGCTCTGATGCAGGCAGTCGATAGTAGAAGTGGGGAAGCAGAATTTACAGGATAAACATCCATCCATTTGGAATGTGCATCAATGATTATGAGGAACATCTTCCCCATGAATGGACCCGCATAATCTAAGTGCAATCTTCTCCATGGTTTATCCGGCCACTCCCAGGGGTGGAGAGGAGCCGCTGCTGGTGCCTTCCAGTGTTCCTGACAAGTGCTGCATGTCTTGACTAGATTTTCTATCTCCTCATCTAGCTTTGGCCACCACAAGTAACTCCTAGCCAAGGCTTTCATATGCGAGACCCCAGGATGACACTGATGTAGTTGCTCTAGGATAGACTGTCATGCTGGACGTGGAATAATCACTCATGCTCCCCACAACACGCAACCATCCTGCACACTCAGCTCTGTTTTCCTGACACTGTAGGGTGTGAAGTCAGCCCCTTCCGGATGCTGTGGCCATCCCCTCACCACATATTCTCGAACTCTGGACAGTACTGGGTCTTTACCTGTCCATGTTCTTACTTGCTCTGCAGTCACAAGTGCCATGTCAGTGTCCTCCAACATCAAAACTCTGTCTTCTGGAGCTGCACGGATAGGTGTGCCTGGCAGTGGAAGACAGCTCCAGGCATCTGCGTTCCCATGGTACTTGCCCGCCTTGTAGACGATGACATACTCATATGCCCTCAATGTCACTGTCCACCTCTGGATCCGGGGTGACACCATCTGTGGAACTGCTTTCATTTCATTGACAAGAGAGAGAAGAGGTTTATGATTGGTGCATATGGTGAACTTCCTGCCATATATGTACTTGTGGAACCTCTGTAACCCAAACATTATTAATAACCCCTCTTTGTCTAACTGGGAATAGTTTTTTTCTGTTGGTGTTAGAGTTCGGGACATAAACCCTATTGGTCTTTCAGTTTCATCTTCCATGCAGTGTGAAAGAACTGCCCCCACCCCGTAAGGTGAGGTGTCACAAGAGAGAATGATGTCTTTCTCTGCATTGTAGTGAACCAGCACATCCGACAACAGCATCAGTTTCTTGGACTGTTCAAATGAAACCCCCTGCTCCTCTCCCCACTGCCACTGTGTCTCCTTGCACAGTAGTTTGTGAAGAGGTGCTAACACAGTTGACAAGTTTGGTAAAAACCTGTTATAATAGTTCAGCAGTCCCAGGTAAGCTTTTAACTCAGCCACATTTGTAGGAGCAGGGGCGTCCTGCAGTGCTTGTACCTTCTCCTTGAGTGGATGGGGCCCGGTAGTGTCCACTCTGTGTCCCAGGAACACTGCCTCATTCCCCAGGAAAGTGCACTTACTCCTCTTGAGCCGGAACCCTGCCCTCTCCAATCTCTGTAGTACCTCTCTCAGAGTGCTCAGATGCTCCTGGTCGGTTCTTCCAATCACCAGAATGTCATCCAGATAGATGGAAACATGTGTAATCCCTTGCAGTACACCTTTGATTGTCCTCTGGAAGATAGCTGGACTAGATGAGACACCAAACGGTAAGCGGTTATATGTAAACAAGCCCTTGTGTGTATTCATGGTGACATACTTCTTTGATTCGTCATCCAGTGTAATCTGCAAGTAGGCATGACTCATATCCAACTTTGTGAATTTCTTTCCTCCAGCCAGGTTTGCAATGAGATCCTCTGTTTTGGGAATAGGATACTGCTCTAGTTTGGACACCCGATTGACAGTCAATTTATAGCCTCCACAGAATCTTACCAAATTGTCAGGTTTTAACACAGGTACTATGGGAGCTGCCCATTCCGAACATTTCACCGGCTCCAGTATGTTCTCTCTCAATAGACGGTCAAGCTCAGCCTCTACCTTTGGCTTCATGGCATAAGGCACAGGTCGTTGTTTAAAAAACCTTGGCGGTGCCTCCTTGTCTACATAAATCTTAGCTGGGGGGCCATTAAATGTGCCAAGTTCCTCCTTGAACACACTATCATGTTCACTCAACACTTCTTGCAAAGTCAACTGTTTGCCCGCATCTATTTGATGTACTGCTCCCCAGTCTAATTTAAGTTCTTTTATCCAGCCCCGACCTAACAGGTTTGGTCCGGTACCCGACACTATAACTACAGGTAGCTGTTCCACTGTGTCCCTGTGTTGCACAGTTACCTTAGCTGTACCTAATGTCGCTACTCATTCACCTGTATATGTTTTAAGATGCAGGGAGCAAGGCTTTAACTCTGGAACTTTTGCACGGTTCCACAATTTTGAGTACTCTGCCTTGTTCATTATGATCATACTACACCCTGTATCCACTTCAAAGTTCACCTTAGAGTCATTTATTGTCAGTTGCAATGTGATAGGAGCCACTTTTGGAATGTTCTCTAACATGCTATACATTATGAACATGTCCTCTTCTTCCTCAGCTTCCCCGCTGATGTGGTGTGCTCCATGTTTTTCACTACTCTCCCTTGGTTTTGCTGTCCTCGCCCCTTTGGTTTGGATTCCTCCACAGGTGATTTCGCCCTGCAAGCTCGTTTTATGTGTCATTGTTTCCCACACTTGTAGCACTTTCCCTCCAGAAACCGGCATTCACTCACCAGGTGATCGCCCTTGCATCTATAACATGCCTTCACATGCTCACGTTGTGGTTTCTGACGCATGTTCAACTTCTGCTGACTGTATCTGTTCTCACTCAGTGCTGTTACGATCAGTTCTCTATCACTGCTGTGACTGTATCTGTTCTCACTCAGTGCTGACTTTGTGTTCTCAATTAGTGTTGTTTATCTGTTGTCACTCAGTGCTGCAACTGTATCTGTTCTCAGTCAGTGCTATGAATGTATCTCTTCTCGATTGCTGGCTGTATCTGCTCTCACTCAGTGCTGTGACAGTGTCTGTTCTCACTCAGTGCTGTGACTGTATCTGTTCTCACCCAGTGCTGTGACTGTATCTGTTCTCACTCAGTGCTGACTGTATCTGTTCTCACTCAGTGCTGACTGTTTCTGTTCTCCCTCAGTGCTGACTATATCTGTTCTCACTCAGTGCAGGCTGTATCTGTTCTCACTCAGTGCTGATTGTATCTGTTCTCACTCAGTGCTGACTGTATTGGTTCTCATTCAGTGCTGACTGTATCTGTTCTCACTCAGTGCTGTGACTGTATCTGTTCTCTCTCAGTGCTGTGACTGTATCTGTTCTCTCTCAGTGGTGACTGTATCTGTTCTCACTCAGTGCTGTTACTATCTGTTCTCAATCAGTGCAGTGACTGTATCTGTTCTTACTCAGTGCAGTGACTATCTGTTCTCACTCAGTGCTGACTGCATCTGTTCTCACTCAGTGCTGTGAATGTATCTGTTCTTACTCAGTGCAGTGACTGTATCTGTTCTCACTCAATGCTGTTACTATCTGTTCTCAATCAGTGCTGTGACTGTATCTGTTCTTACTCAGTGCAGTGACTGTATCTGTTCTTACTCAGTGCTGACTGTATCTGTTCTCCCTCAGTGCTGACTGTATCTGTTCTCACTCAGTGCTGTGACTGTATCTGTTCTTAGTCAGTGCTGTGACTATCTGTTCTCACTCAGTGCTGACTGTATCTGTTCTCCCTCAGTGCTGACTGTATCAGTTTTCCCTCAGTGCTGACTGTATCTGTTCTCACTCAGTGCTGAGTGTATCTGTTCTCACTCAGTACTGTGAATGTATTTGCTGTCACTCAGTGCTGTGAATGTATCTGTTCTCACTCAGTGCTGTGACTGTCCCTGTTCTCAATCAGTGCTGTTACTATCGGTTCTCAATCAGTGCTGTGACTGTATCTGTTCTTGCTCAGTGCTGTGACTGTATCTGTTCTCACTCAGTGCTGACTGTATTTGTTCTCACTCCATGCTGTGACTGCATCTGTTCTCATTCAGTGCTGTGATTGTGTCTCTTCTCACTCAGTCCTGTGACTGTATCTGTTCTCACTCAGAACTGTGAATGTATATGTTCTCACACAGTGCAGTGACTGTCTCTGTTCTCACTCAGTGCTGTGACTGTATCTGTTCTTGCTCAGTGCTATGACTGTATCTGTTCTCACACAGTGCGCTGACTGTATCTATTCTCACTCAGTTCTGACTGTATCTGTTCTCACTCATTCCTGACTGTATTTTTTCTCACTCAATACTGTAACTGTATCTGTTCTCACTCAGTGTTGACTGTAAATGTTCTCACTCAGTGCTGACTCTATCTGTTCTCACTCAGTGCTGACTATCTGTTCTTACACAGAGCTGACTGTATCTGTTCTCACTCAGTGCTGTGACTGTACCTGTGCTCACTCATTGCTGACTGTATCTGTCCTCACTCAGTGCTAATGTATCTGTTCTCACTCAGTGCTAACTGTATCTGTTCTCACTCAGTGCTGTGACTGTATCTGTTCTCACTCAGTGCTGTGCCTGTATCTGTTCTCACTCAGCGCTGACTATATATCTTCTCACTCAGTTCTGTGACTGTATCTGTTCTCACTCAGTGCTGACTGTATCTGTTCTCAGTCAGTGCTGTGACTTTATCTGTTCTCACTCAGTGCTTCGACTGTATCTGTTTTCACTCAGTGCCGACCGTATCTATTCTAACTCAGCACTGTGACTGTATCTGTTCTCACTCAGTGCTCTGTCTGTATGTATTCTCACTCAGTGCTGATTGTATCTGTTCTCACTCAGTGCTGTGACTTTATCTGTTCTCACTCAGTGCTGCGACTGTATTGTTTTCACTCAGGGCTGTGACTGTAACTGGTCTCACTCAGTGCTGTGACTGTATCTGTTCTCACTCAGTGCTGACTGTATCTGTTCTCACTGAGTGCTGTGATTTTATCTGTTCTCATTCAGCGCTGTGATTGTATCTGTTCGCACACAGTGCTGTGATTTATCTGTTCTCATTCAGCCCTGACTCTCTGTTCTCACTCAAAGCTGACTGTATCTGTTCTCATTCAGTGCTGTGACTGTATCTGTTCTCACTCAGTGCTGTGACTGTATCTGTTCTCATTCAGTGCTGTGACAGTATCTGTTCTCACTCAGTGCTGTGACTGTCTCTGTTCTCACTCAGTGCTGACTGTATCTGTTCTCACTCAGTGCTGTGACTGTATCTGTTCTGACTCAGTGCTGTGACTGTATCTGTTCTCACTCAGTGCTGTGATTTTATCTGTTCTCACAAAGTGCAGACTGTATCAGTTCTCATTCAGCGCTGTGACTGCTCTCACTCAGTGCTGATTGTATCTGTTCTCACTCAGTGCTGTGACAGTGTCCGTTTCTCACTCGGTGCTGTGACTGTATATGTTCACACTCAGTGCAGTGACTGTCTCTGTTCTCACTCAGTGCCGACTTTACCTGTTCTCAGTCAGTGCTATGACTGTATCTGTTCTCACACAGTGCGCTGACTGTATCTATTCTCACTCAGTTCTGACTGTATCTGTTCTCACTCGTTTCTGACTATCTTTTCTCAATCAATACTGTAACTGTATCTGTTCTCACTCAGTGTTGACTGTAAATGTTCTCACTCAGTGCTGACTCTATCTGTTCTCACTCAGTGCTGACTATCTGTTCTTACACAGAGCTGACTGTATCTGTTCTCACTCAGTGCTGTGACTGTACCTGTGCTCACTCATTGCTGACTGTATCTGTCCTCACTCAGTGTTAATGTATCTGTTCTCACTCAGTGCTAACTGTATCTGTTCTCACTCATTGCTGATTGTATCTGTTCCCACTCAGTGCAGTTACTGTGTCCGTTTGTCACTCAGTGCTGTGACTGTATATGTTCTCACTCAGTGCAGTGACTGTCTCTGTTCTCACTCAGTGCTGACTGTATCTGTTCTCAGTCAGTGCTATGACTGTATCTGTCCTCACTCAGTCCTGAATGTATCTGTTCTCACTCAGTGCTAACTGTATCTGTTCTCACGCAGTGCTGTGTCTGTATCTGTTCTCACTCAGTGCTGTGTCTGTATCTGTTCTCACTCAGTGCTGACTATATATCTTCTCACTCCGTGCTGTGACTGTATCTGTTCTCATTCAGTGCTGACTGTATCTGTTCTCAGTCAGTGCTGTGACTTTATCTGTTCTCACTCAGTGCTGCGACTCTATCTGTTTTCACTCAGTGCTGACCGTATCTGTTCTAACTCAGTGCTGTGACTGTATCTGTTCTCACTCAGTGCTCTGTCTGTATGTATTCACACTCAGTGCTGACTGTATCTGTTCTCACTCAGTGTGGTGATTTTATCTGTTCTCACTCAGCACTGTGACTGTATCTGTTCTCACTCAGTGCTGTGATTTTATCTGTTCTCATTCAGCCCTGACTCTCTGTTCTCACTCAATGCTAACTGTATCTGTTCTCACTCAGTGCTGTGACTTCATCTGTTCTCACTCAGTGCTGTGACTGTATCTATTTTCACTCAGGGCTGTGACTGTAACTGTTCTTGCTCGGTGCTATGATTGTATCTGTTCTCACTCAGTGCTCACCGTATCTGTTCTAACTCAGTGGTGACTGTATCTGTTCTCACTCAGTGCTGTGACTGTATCTGTTCTCACTCAGTGCTGTGACTGTATCTGTTCTCACTCAGTGCTGTGATTGTATCTGTTCTCACTCAATGTTGTGGCTGTATCTGTTCTCACTCAGTGCTGTGAATGTATCTGTTCTCATACAGTGCAGACTGTATCAGTTCTCATTCAGCGCTGTGACTGCTCTCACTCAGTGCTGACTGTATCTGTTCTCACACAGGGCAGTGACTGTCCGTTTCTCACTCAGTGCTGACTCCATCTGTTCTCAGTCAGTGCTATGACTGTATCTGTTCTCACACAGTGCGCTGACTGTATCTATTCTCACTCAGTTCTGACTGTATCTGTTCTCACTCGTTCCTGACTATCTTTTCTCACTCAATACTGTAACTCTATCTGTTCTCACTCAGTGTTGACTGTAAATGTTCTCACTCAGTGCTGACTCTATCTGTTCTCACTCAGTGCTGACTATCTGTTCTTACACAGAGCTGACTGTATCTGTTCTCACTCAGTGCTGTGACTGTACCTGTGCTCACTCATTGCTGACTGTATCTGTCCTCACTCAGTGCTGAATGTATCTGTTCGCACTCAGTGCTAACTGTATCTATTCTCACTCAGTGCTGACTGTATCTGTTCTCCCTCAGTGCTGACTGTATCTGTTCTCACTCAGTGCTGACTGTATCTGTACTCACTCAGAGCTGACTGTATCTGTTCTCCCTCAGTGCTGATTGTATCAGTTCTCACTCAGTGCTGATTGTATCTGTTCTCACTCAGTGCTGTTACTATCTGTTCTCTATCACTGCTGTGACTGTATCTGTTCTCACACAGTGCTGACTGTATCTGTTCTCACTCAGGGCTGACTGTATCTGTTCTCACTCAGGGCTGACTGTATCTGTTGTCCCTCAGTGCTGACTCTATCTGTTCTCACTCAGTGCTGACTGTATCTGTTCTCCCTCAGTGCTGACTGTATCTGTTCTCCCTCAGTGCTGACTGTATATGTTCTCACTCAGTGCTGACTGTATCTGTTCTCACTCAGTGCTGTTACTATCTGTTCTCTACCACTGCTCTGACTGTATCTGTTCTCCCTCAGTGCTGACTGTATCTGTTCTCACTCAGTGCTGTGATTGTATCTGCACTCACTCAGTGCTGCGAATGTATCTGTTCTCACTCAGTGCTGTGACTGTATCTGTTCCCACTCAGTGCTGTGAATTTATCTGTACTCACACAGAGCTGTGATTGTATCAGTTCTCACTCACTGCTCAGATGTATCTATTCTCACTCAGTGCTGTGACTCTATCTGTTCTCACTCAGTGCTGAATGTATCTGTTCTCAATCAGTGCTGCAACTCTATCTGTTCTCACTCAGTGCTATGAACCTATCTGTTCTCACTCGATTGCTGGCTGTATTTATTCTCACTTAGTGCTGTGACTGTGCCTGTTCTCACTCAGTGCTGTGACTTTATCTGTTCTCACTCAGTGCTGTGACTATCTGTTCTCACTCAGTGCTGTTACTATCTGTTCTCTATCAGTGCTGTGACTGTATATGTTCTCACTCAGTGCTGTGACTGTATCTATTGTCACTCAGTGCTGACTGTATCTTTTCTCAATCGTTGCTGACTGTATCTGTTCTCACTCAGTATAGAGTGTAACTGTTCTCACTCAGTGCTGTGACTGTATCTTTTCTCACTCAGTGCTGTGACTATATCTGTTCTCACTCATGCTGTGACTTTTTCTGTTCTCACTCAGTGCTGACTGTATCTGTTCTCACTCAGTGCTGTGACTGTATATTTTCTCACTCAGTGCTGTGACTATATCTGTTCTCACCCAGTGCTGTGACTCTATCTGTTCTCACTCAGTGCTGTGACTGTATCTTTTCTCACTCAGTGCTGTGACTATATCTGTTCTCATTCATGCTGTGACTTTTTCTGTTCTCACTCAGTGCTGACTGTATCGGTTCTCACTCAGTGCTGGCTCTCTCTGTTCTCACACAGAGCTGACTGTATCTGTTCTCACTCAGTGCTGTGACTGTATATTTTCTCACTCAGTGCTGTGACAATATCTGTTCTCACCCAGTGCTGTGACTCTATCTGTTCTCACTCAGTGCTGTGACTGTATCTTTTCTCACTCAGTGCTGTGACTATATCTGTTCTCACCCAGTGCTGTGACTCTATCTGTTCTCACTCAGTGCTGTGACTGTATCTGTTCTCACTCAGTGCTGACTATATCTGTTCTCACCCAGTGCTGATTGTATTGGTTCTCACTCAGTGCTGTGGTTGTATCTGTTCTCACTCAGTGCTGACTGTATCTGTTCTCACCCAGTGCTGATTATATTGGTTCTCACCCAGTGCTGTGGCTGTATCTGTTCTCACTCAGTGTGTGACTGTATCTGTTTTCAGTCAGCGCTATGACTGTATCTGTTCTCACACAGTGCGCTGACTGTACCTATTCCCACTCAGTTCTCACTGTATCTGTTCTCACTCGTTCCTGACTGTATCTTTTCTCATTCAGTACTGTAACTGTATCTGTTCTCACTCAGTGTAGACTGTAAATGTTCTCACTCAGTGCTGTGACTCTATCTGTTCTCACTCACTGCTGAATGTACCTGTTCTCAATCAGTGCTGCAACTCTATCTGTTCTCACTCAGTGCTATGAATCTATCTGTTCTCACTCGATTGCTGGCTGTATCTATTCTCACTTAGTGCTGTGACTGTGCCTGTTCTCACTCAGTGCTGTGACTTTATCTGTTCTCACTCAGTGCTGTGACTGTATCTGTTCTCACTCAGTGCTGACTGTATCTGTTCTCACTCAGTGCTGACTGTATCTGTTCTCACTCAGTGCTGACTGTATCTGTTCTCCCTCAGTGCTGACTGTATCTGTTCTCACTCAGTGCTGACTGTATCTGTTCTCACTCAGTGCTGTGACTGTACCTGTTCTCACTAAGTGCTGTTACTATCTGTTCTCAATCAGATCTGTGACAGTATCTGTTCTTACTCAGTGCTGTGACTATCTGTTCTCACTCAGTGCTGTTACTATCTGTTCTCTATCAGTGCTGTGACTGTATATGTTCTCACTCAGTGCTGTGACTGTATCTATTGTCACTCAGTGCTGACTGTATCTTTTCTCAATCGTTGCTGACTGTATCTGTTCTCACTCAGTATAGACTGTAACTGTTCTCACTCAGTGCTGACACTCTCTGTTTTCACACAGAGCTGACTGTATCTGTTCTCACTCAGTGCTGTGACTGTATCTTTTCTCACTCAGTGCTGTGACTATATCTGTTCTCACTCATGCTGTGACTTTTTCTGTTCTCACTCAGTGCTGACTGTATCTGTTCTCACTCAGAGCTGGCTCTCTCTGTTCTCACACAGAGCTGACTGTATCTGTCCTCACCCAGTGCTGTGACTCTATCTGTTCTCACTCAGTGCTGTGACTGTATCTTTTCTCACTCAGTGCTGTGGCTATATCTGTTCTCACCCAGTGCTGTGACTCTATCTGTTCTCACTCAGTGCTGCGACTGTATCTGTTCTCTCTCAGTGCTGACTATATCTGTTCTCACCCAGTGCTGATTGTATTGGTTCTCACTCAGTGCTGTGGTTGTATCTGATCTCACTCAGAGCTGACTGTATCTGTTCTCACTCAGTGCTGTGACTGTATATTTTCTCACTCAGTGCTGTGACTATATCTGTTCTCACCCAGTGCTGTGACTCTATCTGTTCTCACTCAGTGCTGTGACTGTATCTTTTCTCACTCAGTGCTGTGGCTATATCTGTTCTCACCCAGTGCTGTGACTCTATCTGTTCTCACTCAGTGCTGTGACTGTATCTGTTCTCACTCAGTGCTGACTATATCTGTTCTCACCCAGTGCTGATTGTATTGGTTCTCACTCAGTGCTGTGGTTGTATCTGTTCTCACTCAGTGCTGACGGTATCTTTTCTCACTCAGTACTGTAACTGTATCTGATCTCACTCAGTGTAGACTGTAAATGTTCTCACTCAGTGCTGACTCTATCTGTTCTCACTCAGTGCTGTGACTGTACCTGTGCTCACTCATTGCTGACTATCTGTCCTCACTCAGTGCTGAATGTATCTGTTCTCACTCAGTGCTAACTGTATCTGTTCTCACTCAGTGCTGTGACTGTATCTGTTCTCACTCAGTGCTGTGTCTGTATCTGTTTTCACTCAGTGCTGTGTCTGTATCTGTTCTCACTCAGTGCTGACTATATATCTTCTCACTCAGTGCTGCGACTGTATCTGTTTTCACAAAGTGCTGACCGTATCTGTTCTAACTCAGTGCTGTGATTTTATCTGTTCTCACTCAGCACTGTGACTGTATCTGTTTTCACTCAGTGCTGTGACTTTATCTGTTCTCATTCAGCCCTGACTTTCTGTTCTCACTCAATGCTGACTGTATCTGCTCTCATTCAGTGCTGTGACTGTATCTGTTCTCACTCAGTGCTGTGACAGTATCTGTTCTCACTCACTGCTGACTTTATCTGTTCTCACTCAGTGCTGTGACAGTCTCTGTTCTCACTCAGTGCTGTGACTGTATCTGTTCTCACTCAGTGCTGTGACTGTATCTGTTCTCACTCAGTGCTGTGATTGTATCTGTTCTCTCTCAATGTTGTGGCTGTATCTGTTCTCACTCAGTGCTGTGAATGTATCTGTTCTCATACAGTGCAGACTGTATCAGTTCTCATTCAGCGCTGTGACTGCTCTCACTCAGTGCTGACTGTATCTGTTCTCACACAGGGCAGTGACTGTCCGTTTCTCACTCAGTGCTGACTGTATCTGTTCTCAGTCAGTGCTATGACTGTATCTGTTCTCACACAGTGCGCTGACTGTATCTATTCTCACTCAGTTCTGACTGTATCTGTTCTCACTCGTTCCTGACTATCTTTTCTCACTCAATACTGTAACTCTATCTGTTCTCACTCAGTGTAGACTGTAAATGTTCTCACTCAGTGCTGACTCTATCTGTTCTCACTCAGTGCTGACTATCTGTTCTTACACAGAGCTGACTGTATCTGTTCTCACTCAGTGCTGTGACTGTACCTGTGCTCACTCATTGCTGACTGTATCTGTCCTCACTCAGTGCTGAATGTATCTGTTCGCACTCAGTGCTAACTGTATCTATTCTCACTCAGTGCTGACTGTATCTGTTCTCCCTCAGTGCTGACTGTATCTGTTCTCACTCAGTGCTGACTGTATCTGTACTCACTCAGTGCTGACTGTATCTGTTCTCCCTCAGTGCTGATTGTATCAGTTCTCACTCAGTGCTGACTGTATCTGTTCTCACTCAGTGCTGTTACTATCTGTTCTCTATCACTGCTGTAACTGTATCTGTTCTCACACAGTGCTGACTGTATCTGTTCTCAGTCAGGGCTGACTGTATCTGTTCTCACTCAGGGCTGACTATCTGTTGTCCCTCAGTGCTGACTGTATCTGTTCTCCCTCAGTGCTGATTGTATCTGTTCTCCCTCAGTGCTGACTGTATCTGTTCTCCCTCAGTGCTGACTGTATATGTTCTCACTCAGTGCTGACTGTATCTGTTCTCACTCAGTGCTGTTACTATCTGTTCTCTATCACTGCTCTGACTGTATCTGTTCTCCCTCAGTGCTGACTGTATCTGTTCTCACTCAGTGCTGTGACTGTATCTGCACTCACTCAGTGCTGCGAATGTATCTGTTCTCACTCAGTTCTGTGACTGTATCTGTTCCCACTCAGTGCTGTGAATTTATCTGTACTCACACAGAGCTGTGATTGTATCAGTTCTCACTCACTGCTCAGATGTATCTAT
Organism: Somniosus microcephalus; assembly: GCF_052327205.1. Classification (NCBI taxonomy): domain Eukaryota; kingdom Metazoa; phylum Chordata; class Chondrichthyes; order Squaliformes; family Somniosidae; genus Somniosus; species Somniosus microcephalus. The sequence continues at coordinate 108,785,693 of NC_140997.1, forward strand.
TCTCACTCAGTGCTGTGACTATATCTCTTCTCACTCAGTGCTGAATATATCTGTTCCCCATCAGTGCTGCGACTGTATCTGTTCTCACTCAGTGCTGTGACTCTATCTGTTCTCACTCAGTGCTGAATGTATCTGTTCTCACTCAGTGCTGTGAATGTATCTGTTCTCATACAGTGCAGACTGTATCAGTTCTCATTCAGCGCTGTGACTGCTCTCACTCAGTGCTGACTGTATCTGTTCTCACACAGGGCAGTGACTGTCCGTTTCTCACTCAGTGCTGACTGTATCTGTTCTCAGTCAGTGCTGAATGTATCTGTTCTCAATCAGTGCTGCAACTCTATCTGTTCTCACTCAGTGCTATGAATCTATCTGTTCTCACTCGATTGCTGGCTGTATCTATTCTCACTTAGTGCTGTGACTGTGCCTGTTCTCACTCAGTGCTGTGACTTTATCTGTTCTCACTCAGTGCTGTGACTGTAACTGTTCTCACTCACTGCTGACTGTATCTGTTCTCACTCAGTGCTGACTGCATCTGTTCTCACTCAGTGCTGACTGTATCTGTTCTCCCTCAGTGCTGACTGTATCTGTTCTCACTCAGTGCTGACTGTACCTGTTCTCACTCAGTGCTGTGACTGTACCTGTTCTCACTAAGTGCTGTTACTATCTGTTCTCAATCAGATCTGTGACAGTATCTGTTCTTACTCAGTGCTGTGACTATCTGTTCTCACTCAGTGCTGTTACTATCTGTTCTCTATCAGTGTTGTGACTGTATATGTTCTCACTCAGTGCTGTGACTGTATCTATTCTCACTCAGTGCTGACTGTATCTTTTCTCTATCGTTGCTGACTGTATCTGTTCTCACTCAGTATAGACTGTAACTGTTCTCACTCAGTGCTGACTCTCTCTGTTCTCACACAGAGCTGACTGTATCTGTTCTCACTCCGTGCTGTGACTATATCTGTTCTCACTCATGCTGTGACTTTTTCTGTTCTCACTCAGTGCTGACTGTATCTGTTCTCACTCAGTGCTGACTCTCTCTGTTCTCACACAGAGCTGACTGTATCTGTTCTCACTCAGTGCTGTGACTGTATATTTTCTCACTCAGTGCTGTGACTATATCTGTTCTCACCCAGTGCTGTAACTCTATCTGTTCTCACTCAGTGCTGTGACTGTATATTTTCTCACTCAGTGCTGTGACTATATCTGTTCTCACCCAGTGCTGTGACTCTATCTGTTCTCACTCAGTGCTGTGACTGTATCTGTTCTCACTCAGTGCTGACTATATCTGTTCTCACCCAGTGCTGATTGGTTCTCACTCAGTGCTGTGATTGTATCTGTTCTCACTCAGTGCTGTTACTATCTGTTCTCAATCAGTGCTGTGACTCTATCTGTTCTCCCTCAGTGCTGACTATATCTGTTCTCACTCAGTGCTGTGACTGTATCTGTTCTTACTCAGTGCTGTGGTTGTATCTGTCCTAACTCAGTGCTGTTACTATCTGTTCTCAAACAGTGCTGTGACTGTATCTGTTCTTACTCAGTGCTGTGATTGTATCTGTTCTCACTCAGTGCTGTCTGCATCTGTTCTCACTCAGTGCTGTGACTGTATCTGTTCTCTCTCAGTGCTGACTGTATCTGTTCTCACTCAGTGCTGTGACTTTATCTGTTCTCACTCCATGCTGTGACTGCATCTGTTCTCACTTAGTGCTGTGAATGTATCTGCTCTCAGTCAGTGCTGTGGTTGTGTCTGTTCTCACTCAGTGCTGTGAATGTATCTGTTCTCTCTGTGCTGTGACTGTATCTGCTCTCAGTCAGTGCTGTGACTGTGTCTGTTCTCACTCAGTGCTGTGAATGCGTCTGTTCTCACTCAGTGCTGTGACTGTATCTGTTCTCATTCAGTGCTGACTGTATCTGTTCGCACTCAGTGCTGACTGTATCTGTTCTCCCTCAGTGCTGACTGTATCTGTTCTCACTCAGTGCAGACCGTATCTGTTCTCACTCAGTGCTGTTACTATCTGTTCTCTATCACTGCTGTGACTGTATCTGTTCTCACTCAGCGCTGTGACTGTACCTGATCTCTCTCTGCTGTGACTGTATCTGTTCTCACTCAATGCGGACTTTGTGTTCTCATTCAGTGTTGTTTATCTGTTGTCACTCAGTGCTGTGGCTGTATCTGTTCTCACTCAGTGCTGTGACTGTATCTGCTCTCACCCAGTGCTGCAAATGTATCTGTTCTCACTCAGTGCTGTGACTGTATCTGTTCTCACTCAGTGCTGTGACTGTACCTGTTCTCACTCAGTGCTGTTACTATCTGTTCTCAATCAGCGCTGTGACTGTACCTGTTCTCACTCAGTGCTGTTACTATCTGTTCTCGATCAGTGCTGTGACTGTATCATTTCTTACTCAGTGCTGTGACTACCTGATCTCACTCAGAGCTGTTAATATATCTGTTCTCACTCAGTGCTGTGAATGTATCTGTTCTCACTCAGTGCTGAATCTATCTCTTCTCACTCAGTGCTGTGACTGTATCTTTTCTCACTCAGTGCTGTGACTATATCTGTTCTCACTCAGTGCTGTGACTTTATCAAATCAAATCAAATCAACATTTATTGTCATTGTTAGTGCACAAGTGCAGTACAACGAAATGTAGGCTTGCGGCTCCCGAGAGTGTACATTTAGATTAAGTCATTTAAACATTCAACATACATTAGGCTTTTAATACATTAACATAAACATAACCATAATAAAGTGCATTGGCAGATGTGCCGGCTTTAGAGTTTATTTGTGGAGTTCAGTAGGATGACAGCCCTGGGAAAGAAGCTGTTCCTAAATCTGGTCGTACATGTGCGAATGCATCTGTAGCGTCTCCCAGATGGCAGGAGGGCGAACAGACTGTGGCTGGGGTAGGTAGGGTCTTCGATGATGGACCGTGACCTCCGTAAACAGCGTTTCTGGTATATCTGCTCTATGGTCGGTAGCCGGGTGCCGGTAATGTGTTGGGCAGTTTTGACTACCCGCTGCAGGGCTTTTCGGTCACAGTAGCTACAGCTGCCATACCATACTGTGATAGAGTTCGTCAGGATGCTCTCTATTGTGCAGTGGTAAAAGTTAGAGAGGATCAGTGGTGACAGGTTACATCCCTTCAGCCTCCTTAGGATATATAGGCACAGCTCTCACTCAGTGCTGACAGTATCTCTTCTCACTCAGTGCTGTGACTGTATCTGTTCTCACTCAGTGCTGTGACTGTATCTGTTCTCACTCAGTGCTGTAGCTGCATCTGTTCTCACTCAGTGCTGACTGTATCTGTTCTCACTCAGTGCTGACTGCATCTGTTCTCACTCAGTGCTGACTGTATCTGTTCTCCCTCAGTGCTGACTCTATCTGTTCTCACTCAGTGCTGACTGTACCTGTTCTCACTCAGTGCTGTGACTGTACCTGTTCTCACTAAGTGCTGTTACTATCTGTTCTCAATCAGATCTGTGACAGTATCTGTTCTTACTCAGTGCTGTGACTATCTGTTCTCACTCAGTGCTGTTACTATCTGTTCTCTATCAGTATTGTGACTGTATATGTTCTCACTCAGTGCTGTGACTGCATCTATTCTCACTCAGTGCTGACTGTATCTTTTCTCAATCGTTGCTGACTGTATCTGTTCTCACTCAGTATAGACTGTAACTGTTCTCACTCAGTGCTGACTCTCTCTGTTCTCACACAGAGCTGACTGTATCTGTTCTCACTCAGTGCTGTGACTGTATCTTTTCTCACTCAGTGCTGTGACTATATCTGTTCTCACTCATGCTGTGACTTTTTCTGTTCTCACTCAGTGCTGACTGTATCTGTTCTCACTCAGTGCTGACTCTCTCTGTTCTCACACAGAGCTGACTGTATCTGTTCTCACTCAGTGCTGTGACTGTATATTTTCTCACTCAGTGCTGTGACTATATCTGTTCTCACCCAGTGCTGTAACTCTATCTGTTCTCACTCAGTGCTGTGACTGTATCTTTTCTCACTCAGTGCTGTGACTATATCTGTTCTCACCCAGTGCTGATTGTATTGGTTCTCACTCAGTGCTGTGATTGTATCTGTTCTCACTCAGTGCTGTTACTATCTGTTCTCAATCAGTGCTGTGACTCTATCTGTTCTCCCTCAGTGCTGACTATATCTGTTCTCACTCAGTGCTGTGACTGTATCTGTTCTTACTCAGTGCTGTGATTGTATCTGTCCTAACTCAGTGCTGTTACTATCTGTTCTCACTCAGTGCTGCTACTGTATCTGTTCCCACTCAGTGTTGTGACTGTATCTGTTCTCACTCAGTGCTGTGACTGTATCTGTTCTCACTCATTGCTGACTGTATCTGTTCTCACTCAGTGCTATGAATTTATCTGTCCTCACACAGCGCAGACTGTATCAGTTCTCACTCAGTGCTGTGACTGTCTCTGTTTTCACTCAGTGCTGACTGTATCTGTTCTCACTCAGTGCTGAGATATTATCTGTTCCCACTCAAGGCTCTAGCTGTATCTGTTCTCACTCAGTGCTGTGAATGTATCTGTTCTCACTCAGTGCAGACTGTATCAGTTCTCACTCAGTGCTGTGACTGCTCTCACTCAGTGCTGACTGTATCTGTTCTCACTCAGTGCTGTTACTGTGTCCGTTCTCACTCAGTGCAGACTGTATCTGTTCTCACTCAGTGCAGTGACTGTCTCCGTTCTCACTCAGTGCTTACTATATCTGTTCTCACTCAGTTCTGACTGTATATGTTCTCACTCGTTGCTGACTATCTTTTCTCACTCAGTACTGTAACTGTTTCTGTTCTCACTCAGTGGTGACTGTAACTGGTCTCACTCAGTGCTGACTCTATCTGTTCTCACTCAGTGCTGACTATCTGTTCTGACACAGAGCTGACTATATCTGTTCTCACTCAGTGCTGTGACTGTACCTGTGCTCACTCATTGCTGACTGTATCTGTCCTCACTCAGTGCTGACTGTATCTGTTCTCACTCAGTGCTGACTGTATCTGTTCTCACTCAGTGCTGGCTGTATCTGTTCTCCCTCAGTGCTGACTGTATCTGTTCTCACACAGTGCTGTAACTGCATCTGTTCCCACTCAGTTCTGACTGGATCTGTTCTGACTCAGTGCTGACTATCTGTTCTCACTCAGTGCTGACTGTATCTGTTCTCACTCAGTGCTGTGACTTTATCTGTTCTCACTCAGTGCTGTGACTGTATTTGCTCTCACTCAGTGCTGTAACTGCATCTGTTCTCACTCAGTGCTGACTGCATCTGCTCTCAGTCAGTGCTGACTGTGTCTGTTCTCACTCAGTGCTGTGACTGTATCTGTTCTCACTCACTGCTGTGTCTGTCTCTGTTCTCACTCAGTGCTGACTGTATCTGTTCCCACTCAGTGCTGTGACTTTACCTGTTCTCACTCAGTGCTGCGACTGTATCTGTTCCCACTCAGTGTTGTGACTGTATCTGTTCTCACTCAGTGCTGTGACTCTATCTGTTCTCACTCATTGCTGACTGTATCTGTTCTCACTCAGTGCTGTGAATTTATCTGTTCTCACACAGAGCAGACTGTATCAGTTCTCACTCAGTGCTGTGACTGTCTCTGTTCTCACTCAGTGCTGACTGTATCTGTTCTCACTCAGTGCTGTGATATTATCTGTTCCCACTCAGGGCTCGAGCTGTATCTGTTCTCACTCAGTGCTGTGAATGTATCTGTTCTCACTCAGTGCTGTGACTGCTCTCACTCAGTGCTGACTGTATCTGTTCTCACTCAGTGCTGTGACTGTGTCCGTTCTCACTCAGTGCTGACTATATCTGTTCTCACTCAGTGCAGTGACTGTCTCCGTTCTCACTCAGTGCTTACTATATCTGTTCTCACTCACTGCTGTGACTGTATCTGTTCTCACACAGTGCGCTGACTATATCTATTCTCTCTCAGTTCTGACTGTATCTGTTCTCACTCGTTGCTGACTGTATCTTTTCTCACTCAGTGCTGTAACTGTTTCTCTTCTCACTCAGTGGTGACTGTAACTGGTCTCACTCAGTGCTGACTCTATCTGTTCTCACTCAGTGCTGACTATCTGTTCTTACACAGAGCTGACTATATCTGTTCTCACTCAGAGCTGTGACTGTACCTGTGCTCACTCATTGCTGACTGTATCTGTCCTCACTCAGTGCTGACTGTATCTGTTCTCACTCAGTGCTGACTGTATCTGTTCTCACTCAGTGCTGGCTGTATCTGTTCTCACTCAGTGCTGACTGTATCTGTTCTCACTCAGTGCTGTAACTGCATCTGTTCCCACTCAGTTCTGAATGGATCTGTTCTCAGTCAGTGCTGACTGTGTCTGTTCTCACTCAGTGCTGTGACTGTATCTGTTCTCACTCAGTGCTGTGTCTGTATCTGTTCTCACTCAGTGCTGTGTCTGTATCTGTTCTCACTCAGTGCTGACTATCTGTTCTCACTCAGTGCTGTGACTGTATCTGTTCTCACTCAGTGCTGACTGTATCTGTTCTCACTCAGTGCTGTGACTTTATCTGTTCTCACTCAGTGCTGCAACTGTATCTGTACACACTCAGTGTTGTGACTATCTGTTCTCACTCAGTGCTGTGACTGTATCTGTTCTCACTCAGTGCTGACTGTATCTGTTCTCACTCAGTGCTGTGATTGTATCTGTTCTCACTCCGTGCTGTGACTGTATCTGATCTCACTGAGCGCTCTGTCAATATATATTCTGACTCAGTGCTGACTGTATCTGTTCTCACTCAGTGCTGTGACTTTATCTGTTCTCACTCAGTGCTGTGACTGTATCTGTTCTCACTCAGTACTGTGACTGTATCAGTTCGCATTCAGCCTTGACACTCTGTTCTCACTCAGTGCTGACTGTATCTGTTCTCACTCAGTGCTGTGATTTTCTCTGTCCTCACTCAGTGCTGTGACTGTATCTGTTCTCAATCAGTGCTGTGACTGTATCTGTTCTCATTCAGTGCTGTGACTGTATCTGTTCTCTCTCAGTGCTGTGACTGTGTCTGTTCTCACTCAGTGCTGCGACTGTATCTGTTCTCATTCAGTGCTGTGACTGTATCTGTTCTCTCTCAGTGCTGTGACTGTTTCGGTTCTCACTCAGTGCTGCGGCTGTCTCTGTTCTTACTCAGTGCTGACTTTATTTGTTCTCATTCAGCCCTGACTCTCTGTTCTGACTCAGTGCTGACTGTATCTGTTCTCACTCAGTGCTGTGACTGTGTCCGTTCTCACTCAGTGCTGACTATATCTGTTCTCACTCAGTGCAGTGACTGTCTCCGTTCTCACTCAGTGCTTACTATATCTGTTCTCACTCACTGCTGTGACTGTATCTGTTCTCACACAGTGCGCTGACTATATCTATTCTCTCTCAGTTCTGACTGTATCTGTTCTCACTCGTTGCTGACTGTATCTTTTCTCACTCAGTGCTGTAACTGTTTCTCTTCTCACTCAGTGGTGACTGTAACTGGTCTCACTCAGTGCTGACTCTATCTGTTCTCACTCAGTGCTGACTATCTGTTCTTACACAGAGCTGACTATATCTGTTCTCACTCAGAGCTGTGACTGTACCTGTGCTCACTCATTGCTGACTGTATCTGTCCTCACTCAGTGCTGACTGTATCTGTTCTCACTCAGTGCTGACTGTATCTGTTCTCACTCAGTGCTGGCTGTATCTGTTCTCACTCAGTGCTGACTGTATCTGTTCTCACTCAGTGCTGTAACTGCATCTGTTCCCACTCAGTTCTGAATGGATCTGTTCTCAGTCAGTGCTGACTGTGTCTGTTCTCACTCAGTGCTGTGACTGTATCTGTTCTCACTCAGTGCTGTGTCTGTATCTGTTCTCACTCAGTGCTGTGTCTGTATCTGTTCTCACTCAGTGCTGACTATCTGTTCTCACTCAGTGCTGTGACTGTATCTGTTCTCACTCAGTGCTGACTGTATCTGTTCTCACTCAGTGCTGTGACTTTATCTGTTCTCACTCAGTGCTGCAACTGTATCTGTACACACTCAGTGTTGTGACTATCTGTTCTCACTCAGTGCTGTGACTGTATCTGTTCTCACTCAGTGCTGACTGTATCTGTTCTCACTCAGTGCTGTGATTGTATCTGTTCTCACTCCGTGCTGTGACTGTATCTGATCTCACTGAGCGCTCTGTCAATATATATTCTGACTCAGTGCTGACTGTATCTGTTCTCACTCAGTGCTGTGACTTTATCTGTTCTCACTCAGTGCTGTGACTGTATCTGTTCTCACTCAGTACTGTGACTGTATCAGTTCGCATTCAGCCTTGACACTCTGTTCTCACTCAGTGCTGACTGTATCTGTTCTCACTCAGTGCTGTGATTTTCTCTGTCCTCACTCAGTGCTGTGACTGTATCTGTTCTCAATCAGTGCTGTGACTGTATCTGTTCTCATTCAGTGCTGTGACTGTATCTGTTCTCTCTCAGTGCTGTGACTGTGTCTGTTCTCACTCAGTGCTGCGACTGTATCTGTTCTCATTCAGTGCTGTGACTGTATCTGTTCTCTCTCAGTGCTGTGACTGTTTCGGTTCTCACTCAGTGCTGCGGCTGTCTCTGTTCTTACTCAGTGCTGACTTTATTTGTTCTCATTCAGCCCTGACTCTCTGTTCTGACTCAGTGCTGACTGTATTTTTTCTCACTCAGTGCTGCGACTGTCTCTGTTCTCACTCAGTGCTGACTGTATCTATTCTCATTCAGTGCTGTGACTGTTTCTGTTTACCCTCAGTGCTGTGACTGTATTTGTTCTCACTCAGTGCTGCGACTGTCTCTGTTCTCACTCAGTGCTGACTGTATCTGTTCTCACTCAGTGCAGACTGTATCAGTTCTCACCCAGTGTTGTGACTGTTCTCACTCAGTGCTGACAGTATCTGTTCTCACTCAGTGCTCTGACTGTGTCTGTTTCTTACTCAGTCCTGTGAGTGTATCTATTCTCACTCAGAGCTGTGACTGTGTCTGTTCTCACTCACTGCTGTGACTTTCTCTGTTCTCACTCGGTGCTGACTGTACCTGTTCTCACTCAGTGCTGTGACTGTATCTGTTCTCACACAGTGCGCTGACTATCTATTCTCACTCAGTTCGGACTGTATCTGTTCTCACTCGGTACTGTAACTGTATCTGTTCTCACTCAGTGCTGACTATCTTTTCTTACACAGAGCTAACTGTACCTGTTGTCACTCAGTGCTGTGACTGTGTCTGTTTCTTACTCAGTCCTGTGAGTGTATCTGTTCTCACTCAGGGCTCTGACTGTATCTGCTCTCTCTCAGTGCTGTGACTATATCTGTCCTCACTCAGTGCTGACTGTATCTGTTCTCACTCAGTGCTGACTGTATCTGTTCGCACTCAGTGCTGACTGTATCTGTTCTCACTCAGTGCTGACTGTATCTGTTCTCCCTCAGTGCTGACTGTATCTGTTCGCACTCAGTGCTGACTGTATCTGTTCTCACTCAGTGCTGACTGTATCTGTTCTCCCTCAGTGCTGACTGTATCTGTTCTCACTCAGTGCTGTAGCTGCATCTGTTCTCACTCAGTGCTGTGACTGTTTCTGTTTTCACTCAGTGCTGTGTCTGTATCTGTTCTCACTCAGTGCTGACTATCTGTTCTCACTCAGTGCTGACTGTATCTGTTCTCACTCAGTGCTGTGACTGTATCTGTTCTCACTCCGTGCTGTGACTGTATCTGTTCTCACTGCGTGCTGTGACTGTATCTGTTCTCACTCAGTGCTGTGACTGTATCTGTTCTAATTCAGTGCTCTGAATGTATCTGTTCTCTCTCCGTGCTGTGACTGTGTCTGTTCTCACTCAGTGCTGCGACTGTCTCTGTTCTCACTCAGTGCTGACTGTATCTGTTCTCACTCAGTGCTGTGACTGTATCTGTTCTCATTCAGAGCTGTGACTGTATCTGTTCTCTCTCAGTGCTGTGACTGTGTCGGTTCTCACTCAGTGCTGCGACTGTCTCTGTTCTCACTCAGTGCTGAATGTATTTGTTCTCATTCAGTGCTGTGACTGTATCTGTTCTCTCTCTCTGCTGTGACTGTGTGTGTTCTCACTCAGTGCTGCGACTGTCTCTGTTCTCACTCAGTGCTGACTGTATCTGTTCTCACTCAGTGCTGTGACTGTATTTGTTCTCACTCAGTGCTGTGACTATATCTGTTCTCACCCAGTGCTGTAACTCTATCTGTTCTCACTCAGTGCTGTGACTGTATCTTTTCTCACTCAGTGCTGTGACTCTATCTGTTCTCACTCAGTGCTGTGACTATATCTGTTCTCACCCAGTGCTGTAACTCTATCTGTTCTCACTCAGTGCTTTGACTGTATCTGTTCTCACTCAGTGCTGACTATATCTGTTCTCACCCAGTGCTGATTGTATTGGTTCTCACTCAGTGCTGTGATTGTATCTGTTCTCACTCAGTGCTGTTACTATCTGTTCTCAATCAGTGCTGTGACTCTATCTGTTCTCCCTCAGTGCTGACTATATCTGTTCTCACTCAGTGCTGTGACTGTATCTGTTCTTACTCAGTGCTGTGATTGTATCTGTCCTAACTCAGTGCTGTTACTATCTGTTCTCAAACAGTGCTGTGACTGTATCTGTACTTACTCAGTGCTGTGACTATCTGTTCTCACTCAGTGCTGTCTGCATCTGTTCTCACTCCGTGCTGTGACTGTATCTGTTCTCACTCAGTACTGACTGTATCTGTTCCCACTCAGTGCTGTGACTTTATCTGTTCTCACTCAGTGCTGCGACTGTATCTGTTCCCATTCAGTGTTGTGACTGTATCTGTTCTCACTCAGTGCTGTGACTGTATCTGTTCTCACTCATTGCTGACTGTATCTGTTCTCACTCAGTGCTGTGATATTATCTGTTCCCACTCAGGGCTCTAGCTGTATCTGTTCTCACTCAGTGCTGTGAATGTATCTGTTCTCACTCAGTGCAGACTGTATCAGTTCTCACTCAGTGCTGTGACTGCTCTCACTCAATGCTGACTGTATCTGTTCTCACTCAGTGCTGTGACTGTGTCCGTTCTCACTCAGTGCTGACTGTATCTGTTCTCACTCAGTGCAGTGACTGTCTCCGTTCTCACTCAGTGCTTACTATATCTGTTCTCACTCAGTGCTGTGACTGTATCTGTTCTCACACAGTGCGCTGACTGTATCTATTCTCTCTCAGTTCTGACTGTATATGTTCTCACTCGTTGCTGACTATCTTTTCTCACTCAGTACTGTAACTGTTTCTGTTCTCACTCAGTGGTGACTGTAACTGGTCTCACTCAGTGCTGACTCTATCTGTTCTCACTCAGTGCTGACTATCTGTTCTTACACAGAGCTGACTATATCTGTTCTCACTCAGTGCTGTGACTGTACCTGTGCTCACTCATTGCTGACTGTATCTGTCCTCACTCAGTGCTGACTGTATCTGTTCTCACTCAGTGCTGACTGTATCTGTTCTCACTCAGTGCTGGCTGTATCTGTTCTCCCTCAGTGCTGGCTGTATCTGTTCTCCCTCAGTGCTGACTGTATCTGTTCTCACTCAGTTCTGACTGGATCTGTTCTGACTCAGTGCTGACTATCTGTTCTCACTCAGTGCTGACTGTATCTGTTCTCACTCAGTGCTGTGACTGTATCTGTTCTCACTCAGTACTGACTGTATCTGTTCCCACTCAGTGCTGTGACTTTATCTGTTCTCACTCAGTGCCGCGACTGTATCTGTTCCCACTCAGTGCTGTGACTTTATTTGTTCTCACTCAGCACTCTGTCAATATGTATTCTCACTCAGTGCTGACTGTATCTGTTCTCACTCAGTGCTGTGACTGTATCTGTTCTCACTCAGTGCTGTGACTGTATCTGTTCTCACTCAGTGCTGTGACTTTATCTGTTCTCACTCAGTGCTGTGACTTTATCTGTTCTCACTCAGTGCTGTAACTGCATCTGTTCTCACTCAGTGCTGACTGCATCTGCTCTCAGTCAGTGCTGACTGTGTCTGTTCTCACTCAGTGCTGTGACTGTATCTGTTCTCACTCAGTGCTGACTGTATCTGTTCTCACTCAGTGCTGTGACTGTATCTGTTCTCACTCAGTACTGACTGTATCTGTTCCCACTCAGTGCTGTGACTTTACCTGTTCTCACTCAGTGCTGCGACTGTATCTGTTCCCACTCAGTGTTGTGACTGTATCTGTTCTCACTCAGTGCTGACTGCATCTGCTCTCAGTCAGTGCTGACTGTGTCTGTTCTCACTCAGTGCTGTGACTGTATCTGTTCTCACTCACTGCTGTGACTGTCTCTGTTCTCACTCAGTGCTGACTGTATCTGTTCTCACTCAGTGCTGTGACTGTATCTGTTCTCACTCAGTACTGACTGTATCTGTTCCCACTCAGTGCTGTGACTTTACCTGTTCTCACTCAGTGCTGCGACTGTATCTGTTCCCACTCAGTGTTGTGACTGTATCTGTTCTCACTCAGTGCTGTGACTCTATCTGTTCTCACTCATTGCTGACTGTATCTGTTCTCACTCAGTGCTGTGAATTTATCTGTTCTCACACAGAGCAGACTGTATCAGTTCTCACTCAGTGCTGTGACTGTCTCTGTTCTCACTCAGTGCTGACTGTATCTGTTCTCACTCAGTGCTGTGATATTATCTGTTCCCACTCAGGGCTCGAGCTGTATCTGTTCTCACTCAGTGCTGTGAATGTATCTGTTCTCACTCAGTGCTGACTGTATCTGTTCTCACTCAGTGCTGTGACTGCTCTCACTCAGTGCTGACTGTATCTGTTCTCACTCAGTGCTGTGACTGTGTCCGTTCTCACTCAGTGCTGACTGTATCTGTTCTCACTCAGTGCAGTGACTGTCTCCGTTCTCACTCAGTGCTTACTATATCTGTTCTCACTCACTGCTGTGACTGTATCTGTTCTCACACAGTGCGCTGACTATATCTATTCTCTCTCAGTTCTGACTGTATCTGTTCTCACTCGTTGCTGACTGTATCTTTTCTCACTCAGTGCTGTAACTGTTTCTCTTCTCACTCAGTGGTGACTGTAACTGGTCTCACTCAGTGCTGACTCTATCTGTTCTCACTCAGTGCTGACTATCTGTTCTTACACAGAGCTGACTATATCTGTTCTCACTCAGAGCTGTGACTGTACCTGTGCTCACTCATTGCTGACTATCTGTCCTCACTCATTGCTGACTATCTGTCCTCACTCAGTGCTGACTGTATCTGTTCTCACTCAGTGCTGACTGTATCTGTTCTCACTCAGTGCTGGCTGTATCTGTTCTCCCTCAGTGCTGACTGTATCTGTTCTCACTCAGTGCTGTAACTGCATCTGTTCCCACTCAGTTCTGAATGGATCTGTTCTCAGTCAGTGCTGACTGTGTCTGTTCTCACTCAGTGCTGTGACTGTATCTGTTCTCACTCAGTGCTGTGTCTGTATCTGTTCTCACTCAGTGCTGTGTCTGTATCTGTTCTCACTCAGTGCTGACTATCTGTTCTCACTCAGTGCTGTGACTGTATCTGTTCTCACTCAGTGCTGACTGTATCTGTTCTCACTCAGTGCTGTGACTTTATCTGTTCTCACTCAGTGCTGCAACTGTATCTGTACACACTCAGTGTTGTGACTATCTGTTCTCACTCAGTGCTGTGACTGTATCTGTTCTCACTCAGTGCTGACTGTATCTGTTCTCACTCAGTGCTGTGATTTTATCTGTTCTCACTCAGTGCTGTGACTGTATCTGTTCTCACTCAATACTGTGACTGTATCTGTTCGCATTCAGCCTTGACACTCTGTTCTCACTCAGTGCTGACTGTATCTGTTCTCACTCAGTGCTGTGATTTTCTCTGTCCTCACTCAGTGCTGTGACTGTATCTGTTCTCAATCAGTGCTGTGACTGTATCTGTTCTCATTCAGTGCTGTGACTGTATCTGTTCTCTCTCAGTGCTGTGACTGTGTCTGTTCTCACTCAGTGCTGCGACTGTATCTGTTCTCATTCAGTGCTGTGACTGTATCTGTTCTCTCTCAGTGCTGTGACTGTTTCGGTTCTCACTCAGTGCTGCGGCTGTCTCTGTTCTTACTCAATGCTGACTTTATTTGTTCTCATTCAGCCCTGACTCTCTCTTCTGACTCAGTGCTGACTGTATTTTTTCTCACTCAGTGCTGCGACTGTCTCTGTTCTCACTCAGTGCTGACTGTATCTATTCTCATTCAGTGCTGTGACTGTTTCTGTTTACCCTCAGTGCTGTGACTGTATTTGTTCTCACTCAGTGCTGCGACTGTCTCTGTTCTCACTCAGTGCAGACTGTATCAGTTCTCACCCAGTGTTGTGACTGTTCTCACTCAGTGCTGACAGTATCTGTTCTCACTCAGTGCTCTGACTGTGTCTGTTTCTTACTCAGTCCTGTGAGTGTATCTATTCTCACTCAGAGCTGTGACTGTGTCTGTTCTCACTCACTGCTGTGACTTTCTCTGTTCTCACTCGGTGCTGACTGTACCTGTTCTCACTCAGTGCTGTGACTGTATCTGTTCTCACACAGTGCGCTGACTATCTATTCTCACTCAGTTCGGACTGTATTTGTTCTCACTCGGTACTGTAACTGTATCTGTTCTCACTCAGTGCTGACTATCTTTTCTTACACAGAGCTAACTGTACCTGTTGTCACTCAGTGCTGTGACTGTGTCTGTTTCTTACTCAGTCCTGTGAGTGTATCTGTTCTCACTCAGGGCTCTGACTGTATCTGCTCTCTCTCGGTGCTGTGACTATATCTGTCCTCACTCAGTGTTGACTGTATCTGTTCTCACTCAGTGCTGAGTGCATCTGTTCTCACTCAGTGCTGACTGTATCTGTTCTCCCTCAGTGCTGACTGTATCTGTTCGCACTCAGTGCTGACTGTATCTGTTCTCACTCAGTGCTGACTGTATCTGTTCTCCCTCAGTGCTGACTGTATCTGTTCTCACTCAGTGCTGTAGCTGCATCTGTTCTCACTCAGTGCTGACTGCATCTGTTCTCAGTCAGTGCTGACTGTATCTGTTCTCACTCAGTGCTGTGACTGTTTCTGTTTTCACTCAGTGCTGTGTCTGTATCTGTTCTCACTCAGTGCTGACTATCTGTTCTCACTCAGTGCTGACTGTATCTGTTCTCACTCAGTGCTGTGACTGTATCTGTTCTCACTCAGTGTTGACTGTATCTGTTCTCACTCCATGCTGACTGTATCTGTTCTCACTCCGTGCTGTGACTGTATCTGTTTTCACTCAGTGCTGTGACTGTATCTGTTCTAATTCAGTGCGCTGAATGTATCTGTTCTCTCTCCGTGCTGTGACTGTGTCTGTTCTCACTCAGTGCTGACTGTATCTGTTCTCACTCAGTGCTGTGACTGTATCTGTTCTCATTCAGAGCTGTGACTGTATCTGTTCTCTCTCAGTGCTGTGACTGTGTCGGTTCTCACTCAGTGCTGCGACTGTCTCTGTTCTCACTCAGTGCTGACTGTATCTGTTCTCACTCAGTGCTGTGACTGTATTTGTTCTCACTCAGTGCTGTGACTGTATCTGTTCTCACTCAGTGCTGACTGTTTCTGTTCTCACTCAGTGCTGTGACTTTATCTTTTCTTACTCAGTGCTGCGACTGTATCTGTTTTCACTCATGGCTGTGACTGTATCTGTTCTCGCTCGGTGCTGTGACTGTATCTGTTCTAACGCAGTGCTGTGAATTTATTTGTTCTCACTCAGTGCTGTGACTTTATCTGTTCTCTCTCAGTGCTGTGACTGTATCTGTTCTCTCTCAGTGCTGTGACTGTATCTGTTCTCTCTCTCTGCTGTGACTGTGTGTGTTCTCACTCAGTGCTGCGACTGTCTCTGTTCTCACTCAGTGCTGACTGTATCTGTTCTCACTCAGTGCTGTGACTGTATCTGTTCTCTCTCAGTGCTGTGACTGTATCTGTTCTCTCTCTCTGCTGTGACTGTATCTGATCTCAATCAGTGCTGTGATAGCGTCTGTTCTCACTCAGTACTGTGACTGTATCTGTTCTCACTCAGTTCTGTGTCTGTATCTGTTCTCATTCAGTGCTGTGACTGTATCTGTTCTCTCTCAGTGCTGTGACTGTATCTGTTCTCACTCAGTACTGTGACTTTATCTGTTCTCACTCACTGCTGTGACTGTATCTGTTCTCTTTCAGTGCTGTGACTTTTTCTGTGCTCTCACAGTGCTGTGACTGTATCTGTTCTCATTCAGTGCTGTGACTGTATCTGTTCTCACTTTGTGCTGTGATTTTATCTGTTCTCACTCAGTGCTGTGGCTGTATCTGTTCTCACTCAGTGCTGTGAATGTATTTGTTCTCACTCAGTGCAGACTGTATCAGTTCTCACTCAGTGCTGTGACTGCTCTCACTCAGTGCTGAGTGTATCTGTTCTCACTCAGTGCTGTGACTGTGTCCGTTTCTCACTCAGTCCTGTGGCTGTATCTGTTCTCACTCAGAACTGTGACTGTATCTGTTCTCACTCAGAGCTGTGACTGTCTCTGATCTCTCTCAGTGCTGACTGTATCTGTTCTCACTCAGTGCTGTGACTGTATCTGTTCTCACTCATTGCTGACTATCATTTTTCACTCAGTACTGTAACCGTATCTGTTCTCACTCCGTGCTGTGAATGTATCTGTGCTCACTCAGCACTCTGTCAATATGTATTCTCACTCAGTGCTGACTGTATCTGTTCTCACTCAGTGCTGTGACTGTATCTGTTCCCACTCAGTGGTGACTGTAACTGGTCTCACTCAGTGCTGACTCTCTCTTTTCTCACTCAGTGCTGACTATCTGTTCTTACACAGAGCTGACTGTATGTGTTCTCACTCAGTGCTGTGACTGTATCTGTTCCCACTCTGTGCTGTGACTGTATCTGTTCTCATTCAGCCTTGACACTCTGTTCTCACTCAGTGCTGACTGTATCTGTTCTCACTCAGTGCTGTGATTTTATCTGTTCTCACTCAGTGCTGTGGCTGTATCTCTTCTCACTCAGTGCTGTGACTGTATCTGTTCTCATTCAGTGCTGTGACTGTATCTTTTCTCACTCAGTACTGTAACTGTATCTGTTCCCACTCAGTGGTGACTGTAACTCGTCTCACTCAGTGCTGACTCTATCTGTTCTCACTCAGTGCTGACTCTTATGTTCATTAATAAATAGACATTCTTATTATGAACACAGCTAGCTTTTGCTAATTACTTTATTGTGCACATGTGGACTAGGTACAGTATCTGTAGAGGCATCCATCTTTACTGCTGCCTTGTGGGTGGCCTAGTGCCTCATGGGTAATGTAGTCTTAATATACATACAGCTGGGTAGTGTAGTCTTTTACAGCTCTACACAGCTGTACGGCTCCACCTAGTGCCCACTATAGAATGACATGTTATTGATCATTACTTCCCCCTTTCTTTGAGGTTTAAAAAATCAATCGACTTTCAAGAAAACAATAAAGATAATATCAGTAACACATTTTCAAAGCTTTAGATTGTACTCAAAGATTAAGTCTATCAGGCTTTTTTACTTCACGTGTGTATCTTCTCAACACGGGTAAGTCTGATGTGTCTTCATGAGATTGTTCTGGCGGTGAATGATAAGATGCAGTTGCGGCATTGTCATCAATCTGGTCTTGAATAGTCTCTTGTGTTTTTAGGAGGGAACGGCGGTTCCTCCTGAGAATCTGTCCTTCCTCAGTTCTAACAGTGTATGACCTTGGTCCTACTTCCTCAAGAACTGTAGCTTTCCTGTTCCATGCATCTCGATCCTCAATCCTTACAACATCATCCCTTGTCAATGGTTTTAGAGTTTTGGATGACTTGTCATAGTATGATTTCTGTTTCAGCTTTATCAGTTGAAGTCTCTGTCTCAGTTCCTCACTTTGCTGTTCTTTTGCACAGCAGGGTAGCGTGGTGCGCAACTTGCGACCCATTAGTAGTTCAGCAGGTGAAGAACCAGTCTAAAGGGGAGGCTCGGTAGCTCAGCAGGGCGAGATAAGGATCAGACTTGCTTTCTGTCGCTTTCTTCAGTAGCTGCTTGAGAACTTGAACACCTTTCTCTGCCTTACCATTTGACTGAGCGTACAAAGGACTGGATGTGATGTGCTGAAAGTCATAATGTGCTGCAAACTGTTGCCACTCCTTACAGTTGAAGCACGGACCATTGTCGCTCATGGCAATCCTGGGAATTCCATGTCTGGTGAAGATGGATTTCACATGCATTATGACACTGCTTGCTGTGGTGCTTGAGAGCAGCGCCATCTCAGGATAGTTAGAATAGTAGTCAATCACTATTAGATAGTCTTTACCATTTAAATGAAAAATGTCCACACCAACCTTTTGCCATGGTGCTGTTGGTATGGCAGCTACTATCATTGGTTCCTTTGTTTGTTTGTTTTGGTGTTTCTGACATGTCTCACATTTGCCTATCATGTTCTCAATGTCCTTATTTATGCCAGGCCAATAAACAGTGTCTCTTGCTCTCCTTTTGCATTTTTCAATTCCGAGGTGTCCCTCATGAATCCTTTTGAGCATGTCTTGACGTAGAGCCTGTGGAATGACTATTCTGTTCTGTTTTAGTAATAGTCCACTTGCGACACTCAATTCTGACCTTATGTGAAAATATTTTGGACAGGAACCTTTTGGCCAACCATGATGAATGTTCTCTATTACTGTTTGTAATACTGTATCTTTTACTGTTTCTTCTGCTATTTGCTTTGATTTTGTGTCTGACACGGGCAGCGCAGCAGTGACCATACTCACATGAACATCCACGTCTTCTTCAGTAGAGCTCACATGACTCATTGTGGGTGCTCGGGATAGTGCATCTGCTAACACTATGTATTTGCCTGGTGTGTAGATCAGTTCAAAGTCATATCTTTGCAGCTTCATCATGAGTCGTTGAATCCTTGGAGACATCTCATTCAGGTTTTTTTTTATGATGGCAACCAGAGGGCTGTGGCCTGTCTCAACTGTGAAGGTGGGAAGTCCATATATGTAGCCATGAAACTTTTCTAGTCCAACTACCAAGCCTAGACATTCCTTTTCAATCTGGGTGTATCGACACTCAGTATCAGTCATAGACCTGGAGGCATAGGCTACAGGCTTCCAATCTTCACCCTCTGCTTGTAGCAAGACCGCACCTAAGCCATCTTTTGATGCATCCGTTGACACTTTGATTCTTTTTGTTGGGCCAAAGAAGGTGAGTACAGGTGTGGTTGTCAGCACTGTTTTGAGGTTTATCCACTCTTGTTTATGTCTTTCTGTCCATGCGAACTCATTTGTTTTATGTAGCAGGTCTCGCAGACAGGCTGTCTTGGCTGACAAGTTAGGAATGAACTTTCCAATGAAGTTTATCATCCCCATGATGCGTAGCACTCCTTTTTTGTCAGTGGGTCGGGGCATTTTGAGTATGGCGTTTACTTTTTCCATATCTGGCTCTATTCCTTTACCAGATAGATTATCTCCTAGGAAAGTGACTTCCTGGATGCCAAACTGACACTTGGCTTTGTTGAGCTTCAGTCCATTCCGGCGTATGTTCTGTAGCACTTTAGTCAGTCTCTCATTGTGTTCTTTCAGTGTGGAGCCCCAGATGATGATGTCATCAACATAGACCCGAACTCCTTCCAGACCTTCAATTATGTGTTCCATCGCTCTATGAAAGATTTCAGATGCAGATATTATCCCGAAAGGCATTCTGAGGAAACAATACCTGCCAAATGGTGTGTTGAAGGTACAGTATTTGGTGCTCTCTTCATCCAGTTTTAGTTGCCAAAATCCTTGTGAGGCATCAAGCTTTGTAAAGTATCTGGCATCTGACATTTCACTGGTGATTTCTTCTTGCTTGGGAATCTGGTAGTGTTCATGTTTTATGTTTGCATTTAAGTCCTTTGGATCCATGCATATTCTTAGATCATTGTTCTTTTTCTTTACACATACCATGGAGTTAACCCAGTCTGTTGGCTCTTCGACTTTCCTGATGACTGCTAGTGTGGTCATTCTGTCCAGTTCATTCTTGAGCCGGTCACGCAGGGGTGCTGGAACTCTTCGTGGAGCATGTACCACTGGCTGAGCATCCTCCTTTAGCTGGATCTCGTAAGTGAATGGTAGAACTCCAAATCCTTTGAACACATCCTGGAAATTATTCACTACAGAATCCACCGAGTCATCTGGTCTGCTTATGGCACAGTTTATACGGTAGACTCTCTTGACCAGTTCTAAGTCCTCACAAGCTTTGTCACCCAGTAGTGAATCAAGTCTTTCAGCCACAACAGAAAACATGAGATGATGCACTTTGTCTTTGACTGTCACTTTAAGTCTGCATACACCTAAGCTATCTATTTTCTGTCCATTATAGTCCTTCAGTAGTACTGACTTTTTCTGTATTTTGGGCTTTTCTTTCATATTGTTAATGTCACTCATGCTGATTAAGCTTGCTTTTGCCCCAGTGTCTAGTTTCAAGGTAACTAATGCTCCATTTACCTGCAGTGGGATCATCCATTTGTCCTCTTTTACTGCATTAACTTTATGTTCAGCATTGTCCATTTCTGAGGGCTGCACATTTTCTGTATCCTTTTTGATATTGTCACATGACACCATTCCTACAAAAAATGTCTCACTTATATCAGTGTCCTCAATTACATTAACTCGTTGCCCTTTCTTAGTTTTTACTTTTGAAAAGCATTGTTTGGCAAAGTGATTCTTTCCATTACACTTTGTGCACATTTTTCCAAACGCTGGGCATTGTCTTAACTGGTGTTTGTAACCACAGCGTTTACAATGAAAAATTTCATCCTCCGATTGCTTTTCATTTCTGTTCTGCCCACGTTTCTTCCCCTTGTAGGACACAGCACAGACAGCAGCATTATCACTCATTACAATCGCATCATTATTGATTTCACTGAAAGTCTTCACGTGCTTTCGAGCTAGCTTGCTGGCTTGGCATATTTTCACTGCATTATCCAAATTTAGTTCGGTTTCCCTCAACAGACGTTCCCTGACTTTTTTATCATGAATACCAAACACAATCTGGTCACGAATCATGGATGATTTCAGCTCAGAGAAATTATATGTCTGTGCTTTCAGTTTCAGATCAGTTATAAAGCTATCAAAAGTCTCATTTTGCTGCTGTGTCCTTGAACAGAACATGTATCTTTCATAGGTCTCATTCTTTTTGGGAGAGAAATGTGCATCAAATTTTTATAGCACATCTTCTAATATTTCTCTGTTCTCCTCTGGATTAAATACAAATGTATTAAATACCTCTATCGCCTGTGGGCCTGCAACCATAAGCAGCAACGCTATCTCCCTTGCGTCTGGCTTCGTACCGAATCCGATGGCTGCAATGTATATTTCGAATTGTTGTTTAAGAGTCTGCCAATTGTAGTTGATCTTTCCTGTGAGCTTCAAACGCACTGGTGGCTTCAAATTCTCCATGTCGCTTTTCACAATTTTCAGCAGATCTTCACCATCCTGGTACCATCTTATGTTCATTAATAAATAGGCATTCTTATGATGAACACAGCTAGCTTTTGCTAGTTACTTTATTGAGCACATGTGGACTAGGTACAGTATCTGTAGAAACATCCATCTTGACTGCTGCCTTGTGGGTGGCCTAGTGCCTCATGGGTAATGTAGTCTTAATATACATACAGCTGGGTAGTGTAGTCTTATACAGCTCTACACAGCTCTATGGCTCCACCTAGTGTCCACTATAGAATGACATGTTATTGATCATTACACTGACTATCTGTTCTTACACAGAGCTGACTATATCTGTTCTCACTCAGTGCTGTGAATGTACCTGTGCTCACTCATTGCTGACTGTATCTGTCCTCACTCAGTGCTGACTGTATCTGTTCTCACTCAGTGCTGACTGTATCTGTTCTCACTCAGTGCTGACTGTATCTGTCCTCAGTCAGTGCTGACTGTATCTGTTCTCACTCAGTGCGGACTGTATCTGTCCTCAGTCAGTGCTGACTGTATCTGTTCTCATGCAGTGCTGACTGTATCTGTTCTCCCTCAGTGCTGACCGTATCAGTTCTCACTCAGTGCTGACTGTATTTGTTCTCACGCACTGCTGTTACTACCTGTTCTCTATCACTGCTGTGAATGTACCTGTTCTCACTCACTGCTGATTTTGTGTTCTCATTCAGTGTTGTTTATCTGTTCTCAGTCAGTGCTGTGACTGTGTCTGTTCTTGCTCAGTGCTGTGAATGTATCTGTACACACACAGTGCTGTGATTGTATCTGTTCTCACTCAATGCTGTGACTGTATCTGTTCTCACTCACTGCTCTGATGTATCTGTTCTCACTCAGTGCTGTGACGGTATCTGTTCACACTCAGTGCTGAATCTACCTGTTCTCACTCAGTGCTGTGACTGTACCTGTTCTCACTCAATGCTGTGACTGTACCTGTTCTCACTGAGTGCTGCAACTCTATCTGTTCTCACTCAGTGCTATGAATGGATCTCCTCTCACTCAGTGCTGACTGTATCTGTTCTCACTCAGTGCTGACTGTATCTGTTCTCACTCACTGCTCTGATGTATCTGTTCTCACTCAGTGCTGTGACGGTATCTGTTCACACTCAGTGCTGAATCTACCTGTTCTCACTCAGTGCTGTGACTGTACCTGTTCTCACTCAATGCTGTGACTGTACCTGTTCTCACTGAGTGCTGCAACTCTATCTGTTCTCACTCAGTGCTATGAATGGATCTCCTCTCACTCAGTGCTGACTGTATCTGTTCTCACTCAGTGCTGACTGTATCTGTTCTCACTCACTGCTGTCTGCATTGGTTCGCCCCAGTGCTGACTGTATCTGTTCTAACTCTGCTGCCTGTATCTGTTCTCACTCAGTGCTGAGACTGTATCTGTTCTCCCACAGTGCTCACTGTATCTGTTCTCACTCAATGCTGTGACTGTACCTGTTCTCACTCAGTGCTGTTACTATCTGTTCTCAATCATTGCTGTGACTGTATCTGTTCTCACTCAGTGCTGTGATTGTATCTGTTCTCACTCAGTGCTGTGAATGTATCTGTTCTCACTCAGTGCTGTGAATGTTTCTGTTCTCACTCAGTACTGTGACTGTATCTATTCTCACTCGGTGCTGACTGTATCTGTTCTCAATCATTGCTGACAGTATCTGTTCTCACTCAGTGCAGACTGTAACTGTTCTCACTTAGTGCTGACACTATCTATTCTCACTCAATGCTGACTCTATCTGTTCTCACTCAGTGCTGACTCTCTCTGTTCTCACTCAGTGCTGACTGTGTCTCTTAACACTCAGTGCTGTGACTGTATCTGTTCTCACACAGTGCTGACTGTATCAGTTCTCAATCAGTGCTGACTGTTCCTGTTCTCACTCTGAGCTGACTGTATCTGTTCTCACTCAGTGCTAAGACTGTATCTGTTCTTACTCAGTGCTGTTACTATTTGTTCTCACTCAGTGCTTTTACTATCTGTTCTCTCTCAGTGCTGAGACTGTATCTGTTCTTACTCAGTGCTGTTACTATTTGTTCTCACTCAGTGCTGTTACTATCTGTTCTCTCTCAGTGCTGTGACTGTATCTGTTCTCACTCCGTGCTGTGACTGTATCTGTTCTCACTCAGTGCTGTGACTGTATCGGTTCTCAGTCAGTGCTCTGTCTATATGTATTCTCACTCAGTGCTGACTGTATCTGTTCTGACTCAGTGCTGTTACAGTATCTGTTCTCATTCAGTGCTGACTGTATCTGTACTCACTCAGTGCTGTGACTGTATCTGTTCTCACTCAGTGCTGACTGTATCTGTTCTCACTCATTGCTGACTATCTGTACTCACTCAGTGCTGGGAATGTATCTGTTTTCATTCAGCCCTGACTGTATCTGTTCTCACTCAGTGCTGTGATTTTATCTCTTCTCACTCAGTGCTGTGACTGCTCTCACTCTGTGCTGACTGTATCTGTTCTCACTCAGTGCTTTGACTGTATCTGTTCGCACTCAGTGCTTTGACTGTATCTGTTCGCATTCAGCCATGATTCTATGTTCTCACTCAGTGCTGACTGTATCTGTTCTCATTCAGTTATGTGACTGTATCTCTTCACTCTCAGTGCTGTGACTGCATCTGTTCTCACTCAGTGCTGTGATTTTCTGTGTTCTCACTCAGTGCAGACTGTATCAGTTCTCACTCAGTGCTGTGACTGTTCTCACTCAGTGCTGTGACTGTGTCTGTTTCTCACTCAGTCCTGTGACTGTATCTGTTCTCACTCAGTGCTGTGATTTTATCTGTTCTCACTCAGTGCAGACTGTATCAGTTCTCAATCACTGCTGACTGTACCTGTTCTCACTCTGAGCTGACTGTATCTGTTCTCAGTCAGTGCTGTGACTTTATCTGTTCTCTCTCAGTGCTGACTGTGTCTGTTCTCACTCAGTGCTGTAACTGCATCTGTTCTCACTCAGGGCTGACTGCATCTGTTCTCAGTCAGTGCTGTGACTGTATCTGATCTCACTCAGCGCTGTGACTGTATCTGTTCTCACTCAGTGCTGTGATTTTATCTGTTCTCACTCAGTGCTGTGACTACTCTCACTCAGTACTGACTATCTGTTCTCACTCAGTGCTGAGACTGTGTCCATTTCTCACTCAGTCCTGTGACTGCATCTGTTCTCACTCAGAACTGTGAATGTATCTGTTCTCAGTCAGTGCAGTGACTGTCTCTGTTCTCACTCAGTGTTGACTGTATCTATTCTCACTCAGTTCTGCCTATCTGTTCTCACTCATTGCTGACTATCTTTTCTCACTCAGTACTGTAACTGTATCTGTTATCACTCAGTGGTGACTGTAACTGTGCTCACTCAGTGCTGACTCTATCTGTTCTCACTCAGTGCTGACTATCTGTACTTACACAGAGCTGACTGTATCTGTTCTCACTCAGTGCTGTGACTGTACCTGTGCTCACTCATGGCTGACTGTATCTGTCCTCACTCACAGAATCACAGAATCACAGAAACCCCACAGTGCAGATAGAGGCCATTTCGGCCCATCAAGCCTGCACCGACACATATCCCACCCGATCCCCGTAACCCCTATACCAACACATATCTCACCCTATCCCCGTAACCCCACGTATTTAATCCCCCTAACACTTAGGGTCAATTTATCATGGCCAATCAACCTAACCCGCACATCTTTGGACTGTGGGAGGAAACCGGAGCACCCGGAGGAAACCCACGCAAACACGGGGAGAATGTGCAAACTCCACACAGACAGTCACCCGAGGCCGGATTCGAACCCGGGTCCCTGGCGCTGTGAGGCAACAGTGCTAACAATACAATACAAATCGCTTTATTGGCATGATAAGGTACATCTTATGTTGCCAAAGCATCAAAATACATTTATGGTTGAACACATAAACGCGGTTCCATTCATACAGTGTATAAACAGGTATATCCCTGAGTTTATAAATATATTTTCGCCTTGTTTATATATACTCTTGTCTTAGTTTACTGATTGTCCCTCTGTTCATGGCAAGCTGTAACATAGTGTGCCGCCAGTGTTACACAGCTTCTCTCCTCCCCCAGTAGGAATGGGAGTTTTTGGTTGTCAGTCAGATTTCTGAATTCAGGGCATATTTGTGAGAATTTTTGATAGAAATTCTCTCTGATGCCCTGATATTTTCCACAGGCTGTGAGGAAGTGCATCTCTGTCTCAACTACTCCCTGACTGCAGTGAGAGCATATCCTGTCTTCTCTTGGCAGCCACTATGCCACTGTATCTGTTGTGCTGACTGTATCTGTTCTCACTCGGTGCTGACTGTATCTGTTCTCACTCAGTGCTGACTGTATCTGTTCTCACTCAGTGCTGACTGTATCTGTTCTCCCTCAGTGCTGACTATATCAGTTCTCACTCAGTGCTGACTGTATCTGTTCTCACTCAGTGCTGTAACTATCTGTTCTCTATCACTGCTGTAACGGTATCTGTTTTCACTGAGTGCTGACTTCGTGTTCTCATTTAGTGTTGTTTATCTGTTCTCACTCAGTGCTGTGACTGTATCTGTTCTCAGTCAGTGCTGTGACTGTATATGTTCTCACTCAGTGCTGTGAAATTATCTGTACTCACTGAGTGCTGACTGTATCTGTTCGCACTCAGTGCTGACTGCATCAGTTCTCACTCAGTGCTGTGACTGTATCTGTTCTCACTCAGTGCTGACTGTATCTGTTCTCATTCAGTGCTGACTGCATCTGTTCTCACTCAGTGCTGTGTCTGCATCTGTTCTCACTCAGTGCTGACTGTATCTGTTCTCACTCAGTGCTGACAATCTGTACTCACTCAGTGCTGGGAATGTACCTGTTTTCATTCAGCCCTGACTGTATCTGTTCTCACTCAGTGCTGTGATTTTATCTCTTCTCACTCAGTGCTGTGACTGCTCTCACTCTGTGCTGACTGTATCTGTTCTCACTCAGTGCTGTGACTGTATCTGTTCTCACTCAGTGCTGTGACTGTATCTGTTCTCACTCAGTGCTGACTGTATCTGTTCTCATTCAGTTATGTGACTGTATCTCTTCTCTCTCCGTGCTGTGACTGCATCTGTTCTCACTCAGTACTGTGATTTTCTGTGTTCTCACTCAGTGCAGACTGTATCAGTTCTCACTCAGTGCTGTGACTGGTCTCACTCAGCGCTGACAGTATCTGTTCTCACTCAGTGCTGTGACTGTGTCTGTTTCTCACTCAGTCCTGTGACTGTATCTGTTCTCACTCAGTGCTGTGATTTTATCTGTTCTCACTCAGTGCAGACTGTATCAGTTCTCACTCAGTGCTGTGACTGTGTCTGTTTCTCTCTCAGAACTGTGACTGTATCTATTCTCACTCAGTGCTGTGCCTTTCTCTGTTCTCACTCGGTGCTGACTATATCTGTTCTCACTCAGTGCACTGACTATCTATTCTCACTCAGTTCTGACTGTATCTGTTCTCAATCAGTGCTCTGACGGCGTCTGTTCTCACTCAGTTCTGTGACTGTATCTGTTCTCACTCAGTGCTGACTGTGTCTGTTCTCACTCAGTGCTGACTGCATCTGTTCTCACTCAGTGCTGACTGTATCTGTTCTCCCTCAGTGCTGACTGTATCAGTTCTCACTCAGTGCTGACTGTATCTGTTATCACTCAGTGCTGCTACTATCTGTTCTCTATCACTGCTGTGACGGTATCTGTTCTCACTGAGTGCTGACTTTGTGTTCTCATTCATTGTTGTTTATCTGTTCTCACTCAGTGCTGTGAATGTATCTGCACTCACTCAGTGCTGCGAATGTATCTGTTCTCAGTCAGTGCTGTGACTGTATCTGTTCTCACTCAGTGCTGTGAATTTATCTGTACTCACACAGTGCTGTGATTGTATCTGTTCTCACTCAATGCTGTGACTGTATCTGTTCTCACTCAGTGCTGACTGCATCTGTTCTCACTCAGTGCTGACTGTATCTGTTCTCACTCAGTGCTGAGACTGTATCTGTTCTTACTCAGTGCTGTGACTATCTGTTCTCACTCAGTGATGTTACTATCTGTTCTCTCTCAGTGCTGTGACTGTATCTGTTCTCACTCAGTGCTGTGAATGTTTCTGTTCTCACTCAGTGCTGTGACTGTATCTATTCTCACTCAGTGCTGTCTGTATCTGTTCTCAATCGTTGCTGACTGTATCTGTTCTCACTCTGCAGGCTGTAACTGTTCTCACTCAGTGCTGACACTATCTGTTCTTACTCAGTGCTGACTCTATCTGTTCTCACTCAGTGCTGACTGTATCTCTTCTCACTCACTGCTGTGACTGTATATGTTCTCACACAGTGCTGACTGTATCTGTTCTCAGTCAGTGCTGACTGTATCTGTTCTCACTCATTGCAGTGACTGTATCAGTTCTCACTCAGTGCTGACTATCTGTTCTCACTCAATGCTGACTGTATCTGTTTTCACTCAGTGCTGTGACTTTATCTGTTCTCAATCAGTGCTGTGTCTGTATCTGTTCTCACTCAGTGCTGACTGTGTCTTTTATCACTCAGTGCTGTGACTGTATCAGTTCTCACTCAGTGCTGTGACTGTGTCTGTTTCTCTTTCAGAACTGTGACTGTATCTATTCTCACTCAGTGCTGTGCCTTTCTCTGTTCTCACTCGGTGCTGACTATATCTGTTCTCACTCAGTGCGCTGACTATCTATTCTCACTCAGTTCTGACTGTATCTGTTCTCAATCAGTGCTCTGACGGCGTCTGTTCTCATTCAGTTCTGTGACTGTATCTGTTCTCACTCAGTGCTGATGTGTCTGTTCTCACTCAGTGCTGACTGCATCTGTTCTCACTCAGTGCTGACTGTATCTGTTCTCCCTCAGTGCTGACTGTATCAGTTCTCACTCAGTGCTGACTGTATCTGTTATCACTCAGTGCTGCTACTATCTGTTCTCTATCACTGCTGTGACGGTATCTGTTCTCACTGAGTGCTGACTTTGTGTTCTCATTCATTGTTGTTTATCTGTTCTCACTCAGTGCTGTGAATGTATCTGCACTCACTCAGTGCTGCGAATGTATCTGTTCTCAGTCAGTGCTGTGACTGTATCTGTTCTCACTCAGTGCTGTGAATTTATCTGTACTCACACAGTGCTGTGATTGTATCTGTTCTCACTCAATGCTGTGACTGTATCTGTTCTCACTCAGTGCTGACTGCATCTGTTCTCACTCAGTGCTGACTGTATCTGTTCTCACTCAGTGCTGAGACTGTATCTGTTCTTACTCAGTGCTGTGACTATCTGTTCTCACTCAGTGATGTTACTATCTGTTCTCTCTCAGTGCTGTGACTGTATCTGTTCTCACTCAGTGCTGTGAATGTTTCTGTTCTCACTCAGTGCTGTGACTGTATCTATTCTCACTCAGTGCTGTCTGTATCTGTTCTCAATCGTTGCTGACTGTATCTGTTCTCACTCATTGCAGGCTGTAACTGTTCTCACTCAGTGCTGACACTATCTGTTCTTACTCAGTGCTGACTCTATCTGTTCTCACTCAGTGCTGACTGTATCTCTTCTCACTCAGTGCTGTGACTGTATATGTTCTCACACAGTGCTGACTGTATCTGTTCTCAGTCAGTGCTGACTGTATCTGTTCTCACTCATTGCAGTGACTGTATCAGTTCTCACTCAGTGCTGACTATCTGTTCTCACTCAATGCTGACTGTATCTGTTTTCACTCAGTGCTGTGACTTTATCTGTTCTCAATCAGTGCTGTGTCTGTATCTGTTCTCACTCTGTGCTGACTGTGTCTTTTATCACTCAGTGCTGTGACTGTATCTGTTCTCAATCAGTGCTGACTGGAAATGTTCTCACTCTGAGCTGACTGTATCTGTTCTCAGTCAGTGCTGTGACATTATCTGTTCTCTCTCAGTGCTGACTGTATCTGTTCGCACTCAGTGCTGACTGCATCAGTTCTCACTCAGTGCTGTGACTGTATCTGTTCTCATTCAGTGCTGACTGTATCTGTTCTCACTCAGTGCTGTGTCTGCATCTGTTCTCACACAGTGCTGACTGTATCTGTTCTCACTCAGTGCTGACAATCTGTACTCACTCAGTGCTGGGAATGTATCTGTTTTCATTCAGCCCTGACTGTATCTGTTCTCACTCAGTGCTGTGATTTTATCTCTTCTCACTCAGTGCTGTGACTGCTCTCACTCTGTGCTGACTGTATCTGTTCTCACTCAGTGCTGTGACTGTATCTGTTCTCACTCAGTGCTTTGACTGTATCTGTTCGCATTCAGCCATGATTCTATGTTCCCACTCAGTGCTGACTGTATCTGTTCTCATTCAGTTATGTGACTGTATCTCTTCTCTCTCAGTGCTGTGACTGCATCTGTTCTCACTCAGTGCTGTGATTTTCTGTGTTCTCACTCAGTGCAGACTGTATCAGTTCTCACTCAGTGCTGTGACTGGTCTCACTCAGCGCTGACAGTATCTGTTCTCACTCAGTGCTGTGACTGTGTCTGTTTCTCACTCAGTCCTGTGACTGTATCTGTTCTCACTCAGTGCTGTGATTTTATCTGTTCTCACTCAGTGCAGACTGTATCAGTTCTCACTCAGTGCTGTGACTGTGTCTGTTTCTCTTTCAGAACTGTGACTGTATCTATTCTCACTCAGTGCTGTGCCTTTCTCTGTTCTCACTCGGTGCTGACTTTATCTGTTCTCACTCAGTGCGCTGACTATCTATTCTCACTCAGTTCTGACTGTATCTGTTCTCAATCAGTGCTCTGACAGCGTCTGTTCTCATTCAGTTCTGTGACTGTATCTGTTCTCACTCAGTGCTGACTGTGTCTGTTCTCACTCAGTGCTGACTGCATCTGTTCTCACTCAGTGCTGACTGTATCTGTTCTCCCTCAGTGCTGACTGTATCAGTTCTCACTCAGTGCTGACTGTATCTGTTATCACTCAGTGCTGCTACTATCTGTTCTCTATCACTGCTGTGACGGTATCTGTTCTCACTGAGTGCTGACTTTGTGTTCTCATTCATTGTTGTTTATCTGTTCTCACTCAGTGCTGTGAATGTATCTGCACTCACTCAGTGCTGCGAATGTATCTGTTCTCAGTCAGTGCTGTGACTGTATCTGTTCTCACTCAGTGCTGTGAATTTATCTGTACTCACACAGTGCTGTGATTGTATCTGTTCTCACTCAATGCTGTGACTGTATCTGTTCTCACTCAGTGCTGACTGTATCTGTTCTCACTCAGTGCTGACTGCATCTGTTCTCACCCAGTGCTGACTGTATCTGTTCTCACTCAGTGCTGAGACTGTATCTTTTCTTACTCAGTGCTGTGACTATCTGTTCTCACTCAGTGATGTTACTATCTGTTCTCTCTCAGTGCTGTGACTGTATCTGTTCTCACTCAGTGCTGTGAATGTTTCTGTTCTCACTCAGTGCTGTGACTGTATCTATTCTCACTCAGTGCTGTCTGTATCTGTTCTCAATCATTGCTGACTGTATCTGTTCTCACTCAGTGCAGGCTGTAACTGTTCTCACTCAGTGCTGACACTATCTGTTCTTACTCAGTGTTGACTCTATCTGTTCTCACTCAGTGCTGAGACTGTATCTTTTCTTACTCAGTGCTGTGACTATCTGTTCTCACTCAGTGATGTTACTATCTGTTCTCTCTCAGTGCTGTGACTGTATCTGTTCTCACTCAGTGCTGTGAATGTTTCTGTTCTCACTCAGTGCTGTGACTGTATCTATTCTCACTCAGTGCTGTCTGTATCTGTTCTCAATCATTGCTGACTGTATCTCTTCTCACTCAGTGCTGTGACTGTATATGTTCTCACACAGTGCTGACTGTATCTGTTCTCAATCAGTGCTGACTGTTCCTGTTCTCACTCTGAGCTGACTGTATCTGTTCTCAGTCAGTGCTGACTGTATCTGTTCTCACTCATTGCAGTGACTGTATCAGTTCTCACTCAGTGCTGACTATCTGTTCTCACTCAATGCTGACTGTATCTGTTTTCACTCAGTGCTGTGACTTTATCTGTTCTCACTCAGTGCTGTGTCTGTATCTGTTCTCACTCAGTGCTGACTGTGTCTTTTATCACTCAGTGCTGTGACTGTATCTGTTCTCAATCAGTGCTGACTGGAAATGTTCTCACTCTGAGCTGACTGTATCTGTTCTCAGTCAGCGCTGTGACTCCATCTGTTCTCACTCAGTGCTGACACTACCTGTTCTCACTTCGTGCTGTGACTGTATCTGTTCTCTTTCAGTGCTGACTGTATCTGTTCTCACTCAGTGCTGTAACTGCATCTGTTCTCAGTAAGTGCTGATTGCATCTGTTCTCAGTCAGTGCTGACTGCATCTGTTCTCACTCAGTGCTGCGACTGTATCTGTTCTCACTCCGTGCTGTGACTGTATATGTTATCACTCAGTGCTGTGACTGTATCTGTTCTCACTCACTGCTGTGATTTTATCTGTTCTCACTCAGTGCTGTGATTGTAGCTGTTCTCACTCAGTGCTGTGACTGTGTCCGTTTCTCACTCAGTCAAATTCAGATTCAGATTCAGATTAGATTTATTTGCCACATGTAACAAGTACAATGGAATGCTTGTTCCCCGTAGGGACACGTTAGCTATACATACCGCGCCATGTTCAGAGTCAATACAATGGCTTCCCGTGGCATTTGGGAGCACGATGTCGCTCACGTGTGGTGGCCTGCTTCTCCCGCTCTGGCCCCCATGCCCGGCTCCCCTCCAACCATCCGGACTGCGAGTTACCCAAAATGGAGCTGCCGGCCAACGTGCTGCAGCGTGTCGTGAGTCTGCTGCTGATGCTCGTTGCGCTGCGCTCCTCTGCCCAACTCGCCAAACACATCGTCGGGATATGAATGCTCCAATGCGGCCTCCTCTTCACCATCACTGGCTCCACGCTCCACGGCCTGGGGCCTACTTCTCTCTCTTCACAGGTCGGCCTCTGGCCGCCATGCTCAGGATGATGGTGTGAGGCAAAAGGAGATGGTAATGGGACAAGTTATGAAACAAATGATGGGTCTAGAGGTGGTGTAAATGGCAACGGCAGATTGATCAACTGCTGCTGTCTGAAAAATAGGGGCAGAGGTTATGGTCTGAAATTGTTGAACTCACTGTTGAGTCCAGAAGGCTGTAAAGGGCTGTGAATGTATCTGTTCTCACTCAGTGCTGACTGTATCTGTTCTCACTCAGTACTGTAACTGTATCTGTTATCACTCAGTGGTGACTGTAACTGTGCTCACTCAGTGCTGACTCTATCTGTTCTCACTCAGTGCTGACTATCTGTTCTTACACAGAGCTGACTGTATCTGTTCTCACTCAGTGCTGTGACTGAACCTGTGCGCACTCATTGCTGACTGTATCTGTCCTCACTCAGTGCTGACTGTATCTGTTCGCACTCAGTGCTGACTGCATCTGTTCTCACTCAGTGCTGACTGTATCTGTTCTCACTCAGTGCTGAGACTGTATCTTTTCTTACTCAGTGCTGTGACTATCTGTTCTCACTCAGTGCTGTTACTATCTGTTCTCTCTCAGTGCTGTGACTGTATCTGTTCTCACTCAGTGCTGTGACTGTATCTGTTTGTTCTGGACCGATGGACATTTTTACATGCAATAGCTCCCTCTGGTGGCGGTTATTGTGTTAACAGTTTGTAAGCTGGAAAGGTCATCTGTTCCTTTCTTCCTGTGTGGGGTCATTTGACCTTTGTTCCTTTCTTCCTGTGAGGGGTCATTTGACCTTCTTACCTTTCTTCCTGTTGACCCCAGGAAGCAGTTTTGCCAGGAAGAACCTGACTTGAGTAATGGAGAATTTGCTTTGAGAGCTTCCACTTACAATCTAATGTAATCTGACTTCATATGTTAGGCCAAACGCAATATCTGTGAGTATCTTTAGTTCTTAGCATAATAGCAATGTTGTCAGAGTAATATTTTGATAATACTATGTGTATAAAAGGTTAATGTTTAATAGTTACAGAAGTTAGTTCAAATGTTAGTTAGTTATACAATTAGTCTATTCTACTGTTGTAATATGTTTGTATCTTGTGTAATATCGAATGTGTAGTACTCAGTTTATGTACAAAACATACTTTGTCTTTGTTTACAGTTTCACAAAGTTGTTCAAGTAAAAGCTTCAAAACAGCAACCGCTTCACGAAGAATTATTTTGAATAGAATGTTTAACTTGCTGGATAACTAGATAGGAGCACATCTAGCGCGGCCAGTACACTGTTCTTACTCAGTGCTGTGACTATCTGTTCTCACTCAGTGCTGTTACTATCTGTTCTCTCTCAGTGCTGTGAATGTTTCTGTTCTCACTCAGTGCTGTGACTGTATCTATTCTCACACAGTGCTGTCTGTATCTGTTCTCAATCGTTGCTGACTGTATCTGTTCTCACTCAGTGCAGACTGTAACTGTTCTCACTCAGTGTTGACACTATCTGTTCTCACTCAGTGCTGACTCTACCTGTTCTCACTCTGAGCTCACTGTATCTGTTCTCACTCAGTGCTGTAGCTGCATCTGTTCTCACTCAGTGCTGACTGCATCTGTTCTCAGTCAGTGCTGACTGCACCTGTTCTCATTCAGTGCTGCGACTGTACCTGTTCTCATTCCATGCTGTGATAGTATCTGTTCTCACTCAGTGCTGTGACAGTATCTGTCCTCACTCCATGCTGTGACTGTGTCTGTTCTCACTCAGTGCTGTGATTTTATCTGTTCTCACTCAGTGCTGTGATTTTATCTGTTCTCACTCAGTGCTGTGATTTTATCTGTTCTCACTCAGTGCTGTGACTACTCTCACTCATTGCTGACAGTGTCTGTTCTCACTCAGTGCTGTGACTGTGTCCGTTTCTCACTCAGTCCTGTGACTGTATCTGTTCTCACTCAGAACTGTGAATGTATCTGTTCTCACACAGTGCTGACTGTATCTATTCTCACTGAGTTCTGATTATCTGTTCTCACTCATTGCTGACTGTATCTGTTCTCACTTAGTACTGTAACTGTAATCACTCAGTGGTGACTGTAACTGTGCTCACTCAGTGCTGACTATCTGTTCTCACTCAGTGCTGACTATCTGTTCGTACACAGAGCTGACTGTATCTGCTCTCACTCAGTGCTGTGACTGTACCTATGCTCACTCATTGCTGACTGTATCTGTCCTCACTCAGTGCTGACTGTATCTGTTTTCATTCAGTGCTGACTGTATCTGTTCTCACTCAGTGCTGACTGTATCTGTTCTCACTCAGTGCTGACTATCTGTTCTTACACAGAGCTGACTGTATCTGTTCTCACTCAGTGCTGTGACTGTACCTATGCTCACTCATTGCTGACTGTATCTGTCCTCACTCAGTGCTGACTGTATCTGTTCTCACTTAGTGCTGACTGTATCTGTTCTCACTCAATGCTGACTCTATCTGTTCTCACTCAGTGCTGACTGTATCTGTTCTCCGTCAGTGCTGACTGTATCCATTCTCATTCAGTGCTGACTGTATCTGTTCTCACTCAGTGCTGTTACTATCTGTTCTCTATCACTGCTGTGACGGTATCTGTTCTCACTGAGTGCTGACTTTGTGTTCTCAATCAGTGTTGTTTATCTGTTCTCACTCAGTGCTGTGACTGTATCTGTTCTCACTCAGTGCTGTGACTGTATCTGCACTCACTCAGTGCTGCAAATGTATCTGTTCTCAAGTCAGTGCTGTGACTGTATCTGTTCTCACTCAGTGCTGTGAAATTATCTGTACACACACAGTGCTGTGACTGTATCTGTTCTCACTCAATGCTGTGACTGTATCTGTTCTCACTGAGTGCTGACTGTGTCTGTTCTCACTCAGTGCTGACTGCATCTGTTCCCACTCAGTGCTGACTGTATCTGTTCTCACTCAGTGCTGAGACTGTATCTGTTCTCACTCAGTGCTGTGACTGTATCTGTTCTCATTCAACCCTGACTCTTCTCACTCAGTGCTGACTGCATCTGTTCCCACTCAGTGCTGACTGTATCTGTTCTCTCTCAGTGCAGAGATTGTATCTGTTCTTACTCTGTGCTGTGACTATCTGTTCTCACTCAGTGCTGTTACTATCTGTTCTCTCTCAGTGCTGTGACTGTATCTGTTCTCACTCAGTGCTGTGACCATATCTATTCTCACTCAGTGCTGTCTGTATCTGTTCTCAATCGTTGCTGACTGTATCTGTTCTCACTCAGTGCAGACTGTAACTGTTTTCACTCAGTGCTGACACTATCTGTTCTCACTCAGTGCTGACTCTATCTGTTCTCACTCAGTGCTGACTATCTGTTCGTACACAGAGCTGACTATCTGTTCTCACTCAGTGCTGTGACTGTACCTATGCTCACTCATTGCTGACTGTATCTGTCCTCACTCAGTGCTGACTGTATCTGTTTTCACTCAGTGCTGACTGTATCTGTTCTCACTCAGTGCTGACTCTATCTGTTCTCACTCAGTGCTGACTGTATCTGTTCTCCCTCAGTGCTGACTGTATCAGTTCTCATTCAGTGCTGACTGTATCTGTTCTCACTCGGTGCTGTTACTATCTGCTCTCTATCACTGCTGTGACGGTATCTGTTCTCACTGAGTGCTGACTTTGTGTTCTCATTCAGTGTTGTTTATCTGTTCTCACTCAGTGCTGTGACTGTATCTGTTCTCACTCAGTGCTGTGACTGTATCTGCACTCACTCAGTGCTGCAAATGTATCTGTTCTCAAGTCAGTGCTGTGACTGTATCTGTTCTCACTCAGTGCTGTGAAATTATCTGTACACACACAGTGCTGTGATTGTATCTGTTCTCACTCAATGCTGTGACTGTATCTGTTCTCACTGAGTGCTGACTGTATCTGTTCTCACTCAGTGCTGACTGCATCTGTTCCGACTCAGTTCTGACTGTATCTGTTCTCACTCAGTGCTGAGACTGTATCTGTTCTCACTCAGTGCTGTGACTGTATCTGTTCTCATTCAACCCTGACTCTGCTCACTCAGTGCTGACTGCATCTGTTCCCACTCAGTGCTGACTGTATCTGTTCTCACTCAGTGCAGAGACTGTATCTGTTCTTACTCAGTGCTGTGACTATCTGTTCTCACTCAGTGCTGTGACTATCTGTTCTCACTCAGTGCTGTTACTATCTGTTCTCTCTCAGTGCTGTGACTGTATCTGTTCTCACTCAGTGCTGTGAATGTTTCTGTTCTCACTCAGTGCTGTGACCATATCTATTCTCACTCAGTGCTATCTGTATCTGTTCTCAATCGTTGCTGACTGTATCTGCTCTCACTCAGTGCAGACTGTAACTGTTTTCACTCAGTGCTGACACTATCTGTTCTCACTCAGTGCTGACTCTATCTGTTCTCACTCAGTGCTGACTCTATCTGTTCTCACTCAGTGCTGACTGTATCTGGTCTTACTCAGTGCTATGACTGTATCTTTTCTCACTCATTGCTGTGACTATATCTGTTCTCACTCAGTGCTGTGTCTGTATCTGTTCTCACTCAGTGCTGTGTCTGTATCTGTTCTCACTCAGTGCTGACTATCTGTTCTCACTCAATGCTGACTGTATCTGTTCTCACTCAGTGCTGTGACTTTATCTGTTCTCGCCCAGTGCTGCAACTGTATCTGTTCTTACTCAGTGCTACGACTGTATCTTTTCTCACTCAGTGCTGTGACTATATCTGTTCTCACTCAGTGCTGTGACTTTTTCTGTTCTCACACAGTGCTGACCGTATCTGTTCTAACTCAGTTCTGTGACTGTATCTGTTCTCAATAAGTGCTGTGACTCTATCGGTTCTCAGTCAGTGCTCTGTCTATATATATTCTCACTTAGTGCTGTGAATGTATCTGTTCTCACTCAGTGCTGTGACTGTATCTGTGCTCTCTCAGTGCTGTGACTGTATCTGTTCTCACTCAGTGCTGCGACTGTATCTGTTCTCACTCAGTGCTGTGGCTGTATCAGTTCTCACTCAGTGCTGTGACTGTGTCCGTTTCTCACTCAGTCCTGTGACTGTATCTGTGCTCACTCAGAACTGTGACTGTATCTGTTCTCACTCAGTGCTGTGACTGTATCTGTTCTCATTCAGCCCTGACTCTCTGTCTCACTCAGTGCTGACTGTATCTGTTCTCACTCAGTGCTGAATGTATCTGTACTCACTCAGTGCTGTGACTGTATCTGTTCTCACTCAGTGCTGTGATTGTATCTGTTCTCATTCAGCCCTGACTCTCTCTTCTCACTCAGTGCTGACTGTATCTGTTCTCACTCAGTGCTGTGATTTTTTCTGTTCTCACTCAGTGCTGTGACTGTATCTGTTCTCACTCAGTGCTGTGACTGTATCTGTTCTCACTCAGTGCTGTGACTGTATCTGTTCTCATTCAGCCCTGACTCTCTGTTATCACCCAGTGCTGACTCTATCTGTTCTCACTCAGTGCTGTGATTTTATCTTTTCTCATTCAGTGCTGTTACTATCTGTTCTCTCTCAGTGCTGTGACTGTATCTGTTCTCACTCAGTGCTGTGAATGTTTCTGTTCTCACTCAGTGCTGTGACCATATCTATTCTCACTCAGTGCTATCTGTATCTGTTCTCAATCGTTGCTGACTGTATCTGTTCTCACTCAGTGCAGACTGTAACTGTTTTCACTCAGTGCTGACACTATCTGTTCTCACTCAGTGCTGACTCTATCTGTTCTCACTCAGTGCTGACTCTATCTGTTCTCACTCAGTGCTGTGATTTTTTCTGTTCTCACTCAGTGCTGTGACTGTATCTGTTCTCACTCAGTGCTGTGACTGTATCTGTTCTCGCTCAGTGCTGTGACTGTATCTGTTCTCACTCAGTGCTGTGACTGTATCTGTTCTCATTCATCCCTGACTCTCTGTTATCACCCAGTGCTGACTGTATCTATTCTCACTCAGTGCTGTGATTTGATCTTTTCTCACTCAGTGCTGTGACTGCTCTCACTCAGTGCTGACTGTATCTGTTCTTACTCAGTGCTGTGACTATCTGTTCTCACTCAGTGCTGTTACTATCTGTTCTCACTCAGTGCTGTGAATGTTTCTGTTCTCACTCAGTGCTGTGACCATATCTATTCTCACTCAGTGCTATCTGTATCTGTTCTCAATCGTTGCTGACTGTATCTGTTCTCACTCAGTGCAGACTGTAACTGTTTTCACTCAGTGCTGACACTATCTGTTCTCACTCAGTGCTGACTCTATCTGTTCTCACTCAGTGCTGACTCTATCTGTTCTCACTCAGTGCTGACTGTATCTGTTCTTACTCAGTGCTATGACTGTATCTTTTCTCATTCATTGCTGTGACTATATCTGTTCTCACTCAGTGCTGTGACTTTATCTGTTCTCACCCAGTGCTGACTGTATCTCTTCTCACTCAGTGCTGTGACTGTATCTGTTCTCACACAGTGCTGACTGTATCTGTTCTCAATCAGTGCTGACTGTTCGTGTTCTCACTCAGTGCTGACTGCATCTGTTCTCAGTCAGTGCTGACTTTATCTGTTCTCACTCATTGCAGTGACTGTATCTGTTCTCACTCAGTGCTGTGTCTTTATCTGTTCTCACTCAGTGCTGTGTCTGTATCTGTTCTCACTCAGTGCTGACTATCTGTTCTCACTCAATGCTGACTGTATCTGTTCTCACTCAGTGCTGTGACTTTATCTGTTCTCGCCCAGTGCTGCGACTGTGTCTGTTCTTACTCAGTGCTACGACTGTATCTTTTCTCACTCAGTGCTGTGACTATATCTGTTCTCACTCAGTGCTGTGACTTTATCTGTTCTCACACAGTGCTGACCGTATCTGTTCTAACTCAGTTCTGTGACTGTATCTGTTCTCACTAAGTGCTGTGACTCTATCGGTTCTCAGTCAGTGCTGTTACTATCTGTTCTCAATCAGTGCTGTGACTGTATCTGTTCTCACTCAGTGCTGTGACTGTATCTGTTTTCATTCAGCCCTGACTCTCTGTTATCACTCAGTGCTGACTGTATCTGTTCTCACTCAGTACTGTGACTGTATCTGTTCTCACTCAGTGCTGTGACTTTATCTGTTCTCATTCAGTGCTGTGACTGTATCTGTGCTCTCTCAGTGCTGTGACTGTATCTGTTCTCACTCAGTGCTGCGACTGTATCCGTTCTCACTCAGTGCTCTGGCTGTATCTGTTCTCACTCAGTGCTGTGAATGTGTCTGGTCTCACTC
Source organism: Somniosus microcephalus (assembly GCF_052327205.1). Classification (NCBI taxonomy): domain Eukaryota; kingdom Metazoa; phylum Chordata; class Chondrichthyes; order Squaliformes; family Somniosidae; genus Somniosus; species Somniosus microcephalus. The sequence goes on from NC_140997.1 coordinate 108,825,397, forward strand.
AGTGCACACTGTATCAGTTCTCACTCAGTGCTGTGACTGTGTCCGTTTCTCACTCAGTCCTGTGACTGTATCTGTGCTCACTCAGAACTGTGACTGTATCTGTTCTCACTCAGTGCTATGACTGTATCTGTTCTCATTCAGCCCTGACTCTCTGTCTCACTCAGTGCTGACTGTATCTGTTCTCACTCAGTGCTGACTGTATCTGTACTCACTCAGTGCTGTGACTGTATCTGTTCTCACTCAGTGCTGTGATTGTATCTGTTCTCATTCAGCCCTGACTCTCTCTTCTCACTCAGTGCTGACTGTATCTGTTCTCACTCAGTGCTGTGATTTTTTCTGTTCTCACTCAGTGCTGTGACTGTATCTGTTCTCACTCAGTGCTGTGACTGTATCTGTTCTCACTCAGTGCTGTGACTGTATCTGTTCTCACTCAGTGCTGTGACTGTATCTGTTCTCATTCAGCCCTGACTCTCTGTTATCACCCAGTGCTGACTGTATCTGTTCTCACTCAGTGCTGTGATTTTATCTTTTCTCACTCAGTGCTGTGACTGCTCTCACTCAGTGCTGACTGTATCTGTTCTTACTCAGTGCTGAGACTATCTGTTCTCACTCAGTGCTGTTACTATCTGTTCTCTCTCAGTGCTGTGACTGTATCTGTTCTCACTCAGTGCTGTGAATGTTTCTGTTCTCACTCAGTGCTGTGACCATATCTATTCTCACTCAGTGCTATCTGTATCTGTTCTCAATCGTTGCTGACTGTATCTGTTCTCACTCAGTGCAGACTGTAACTGTTTTCACTCAGTGCTGACACTATCTGTTCTCACTCAGTGCTGACTCTATCTGTTCTCACTCAGTGCTGACTCTATCTGTTCTCACTCAGTGCTGACTGTATCTGTTCTTACTCAGTGCTATGACTGTATCTTTTCTCACTCATTGCTGTGACTATATCTGTTCTCACTCAGTGCTGTGACTTTATCTGTTCTCACCCAGTGCTGACTGTATCTCTTCTCACTCAGTGCTGTGACTGTATCTGTTCTCACACAGTGCTGACTGTATCTGTTCTCAATCAGTGCTGACAGTTCGTGTTCTCACTCAGTGCTGACTGCATCTGTTCTCAGTCAGTGCTGACTTTATCTGTTCTCACTCATTGCAGTGACTGTATCTGTTCTCACTCAGTGCTGTGTCTTTATCTGTTCTCACTCAGTGCTGTGTCTGTATCTGTTCTCACTCAGTGCTGACTATCTGTTCTCACTCAATGCTGACTTTCTCTGTTCTCACTCAGTGCTGTGACTTTATCTGTTCTCGCCCAGTGCTGCGACTGTGTCTGTTTCTACTCAGTGCTACGACTGTATCTTTTCTCACTCAGTGCTGTGACTATATCTGTTCTCACTCAGTGCTGTGACTTTATCTGTTCTCACACAGTGCTGACCGTATCTGTTCTAACTCAGTTCTGTGACTGTATCTGTTCTCACTAAGTGCTGTGACTCTATCGGTTCTCAGTCAGTGCTCTGTCTATATATATTCTCACTTAGTGCTGTGAATGTATCTGTTCTCACTCAGTGCTGTGACTGTATCTGTTTTCATTCAGCCCTGACTCTCTGTTATCACTCAGTGCTGACTATATCTGTTCTCACTCAGTACTGTGACTGTATCTGTTCTCACTCAGTGCTGTGACTTTATCTGTTCTCATTCAGTGCTGTGACTGTATCTGTGCTCTCTCAGTGCTGTGACTGTATCTGTTCTCACTCAGTGCTGCGACTGTATCTGTTCTCACTCAGTGCTCTGGCTGTATCTGTTCTCACTCAGTGCTGTGAATGTGTCTGGTCTCACTCAGTGCACACTGTATCAGTTCTCACTCAGTGCTGTGACTGTGTCCGTTTCTCACTCAGTCCTGTGACTGTATCTGTGCTCACTCAGAACTGTGACTGTATCTGTTCTCACTCAGTGCTATGACTGTATCTGTTCTCATTCAGCCCTGACTCTCTGTCTCACTCAGTGCTGACTGTATCTGTTCTCACTCAGTGCTGACTGTATCTGTACTCACTCAGTGCTGTGACCGTATCTGTTCTCACTCAGTGCTGTGATTGTATCTGTTCTCATTCAGCCCTGACTCTCTCTTCTCACTCAGTGCTGACTGTATCTGTTCTCACTCAGTGCTGTGATTTTTTCTGTTCTCACTCAGTGCTGTGACTGTATCTGTTCTCACTCAGTGCTGTGACTGTATCTGTTCTCACTCAGTGCTGTGACTCTATCTGCTCTCATTCAGCCCTCTCTCTCTTATCACCCAGTGCTGACTGTATCTGTTCTCACTCAGTGCTGTGATTTTATCTTTTCTCACTCAGTGCTGTGACGGCTCTCACTCAGTGCTGACTGTATCTGTTCTTACTCAGTGCTGTTACTATCTGTTCTCTCTCAGTGCTGTTACTATCTGTTCTCTCTCAGTGCTGTGACTGTATCTGTTCTCACTCAGTGCTGTGAATGTTTCTGTTCTCACTCAGTGCTGTGACCATATCTATTCTCACTCAGTGCTATCTGTATCTGTTCTCAATCGTTGCTGACTGTATCTGTTCTCACTCAGTGCAGACTGTAACTGTTTTCACTCAGTGCTGACACTATCTGTTCTCAGTCAGTGCTGACTCTATCTGTTCTCACTCAGTGCTGACTGTATCTGTTCTTACTCAGTGCTATGACTGTATCTTTTCTCACTCATTGCTGTGACTATATCTGTTCTCACTCAGTGCTGTGACTTTATCTCTTCTCACCCAGTGCTGACTGTATCTCTTCTCACTCAGTGCTGTGACTGTATCTGTTCTCACACAGTGCTGACTGTATCTGTTCTTACTCAGTGCTATGACTGTATCTTTTCTCACTCATTGCTGTGACTATATCTGTTCTCACTCAGTGCTGTGACTTTATCTGTTCTCACCCAGTGCTGACTGTATCTCTTCTCACTCAGTGCTGTGACTGTATCTGTTCTCACACAGTGCTGACTGTATCTGTTCTCAATCAGTGCTGACTGTTCGTGTTCTCACTCAGTGCTGACTGCATCTGTTTTCAGTCAGTGCTGACTTTATCTGTTCTCACTCATTGCAGTGACTGTATCTGTTCTCACTCAGTGCTGTGTCTTTATCTGTTCTCACTCAGTGCTGCATCTGTATCTGTTCTCACTCAGTGCTGACTATCTGTTCTCACTCAATGCTGACTGTATCTGTTCTCACTCAGTGCTGTGACTTTATCTGTTCTCGCCCAGTGCTGCGACTGTGTCTGTTCTTACTCAGTGCTACGACTGTATCTTTTCTCACTCAGTGCTGTGACTATATCTGTTCTCACTCAGTGCTGTGACTTTATCTGTTCTCACACAGTGCTGACCGTATCTGTTCTAACTCAGTTCTGTGACTGTATCTGTTCTCACTAAGTGCTGTGACTGTATCTGTTCTCACTCAGTGCTGACTGTATCTGTTCTCACTCAGTGCTGTGATTTTTTCTGTTCTCACTCAGTGCTGTGACTGTATCTGTTCTCACTCAGTGCTGTGACTGTATCTGTTCTCACTCAGTGCTGTGACTGTATCTGCTCTCATTCAGCCCTCTCTCTCTTATCACCCAGTGCTGACTGTATCTGTTCTCACTCAGTGCTGTGATTTTATCTTTTCTCACTCAGTGCTTTGACTGCTCTCACTCAGTGCTGACTGTATCTGTTCTTACTCAGTGCTGTTACTATCTGTTCTCACTCAGTGCTGTTACTATCTGTTCTCACTCAGTGTTGTTACTATCTGTTCTCTCTCAGTGCTGTGACTGTATCTGTTCTCACTCAGTGCTGTGAATGTTTCTGTTCTCACTCAGTGCTGTGACCATATCTATTCTCGCTCAGTGCTATCTGTATCTGTTCTCAATCGTTGCTGACTGTATCTGTTCTCACTCAGTGCAGACTGTAACTGTTTTCACTCAGTGCTGACACTATCTGCTCTCACTCAGTGCTGACTCTATCTGTTCTCACTCAGTGCTAACTGTATCTGTTCTTACTCAGTGCTATGACTGTATCTTTTCTCACTCATTGCTGTGACTATATCTGTTCTCACTCAGTGCTGTGACTTTATCTGTTCTCACCCAATGCTGACTGTATCTCTTCTCACTCAGTGCTGTGACTGTATCTGTTCTCACACAATGCTGACTGTATCTGTTCTCAATCAGTGCTGACTGTTCGTGTTCTCACTCAGTGCTGACTGCATCTGTTCTCAGTCAGTGCTGACTGTATCTGTTCTCACTCATTGCAGTGACTGTATCTGTTCTCACTCAGTGCTGTGTCTGTATCTGTTCTCACTCAGTGCTGTGTCTGTATCTGTTCTCACTCAGTGCTGACTATCTGTTCTCACTCAATGCTGACTGTATCTGTTCTCACTCAGTGCTGTGACTTTATCTGTTCTCGCCCAGTGCTGCGACTGTGTCTGTTCTTACTCAGTGCTACGACTGTATCTTTTCTCACTCAGTGCTGTGACTATATCTGTTCTCACTCAGTGCTGTGACTTTATCTGTTCTCACTCAGTGCTGACCGTATCTGTTCTAACTCAGTTCTGTGACTGTATCTGTTCTCACTAAGTGCTGTGACTCTATCGGTTCTCAGTCAGTGCTCTGTCTATATATATTCTCACTTAGTGCTGTGAATGTATCTGTTCTCACTCAGTGCTGTGACTGTATCTGTTCTCACTCAGTGCTGTTACTATCTGTTCTCAATCAGTGCTGTGACTGTATCTGTTCTCACTCAGTGCTGTGATTGTATCTGTTCTCATTCAGCCCTGACTCTCTCTTCTCACTCAGTGCTGACTGTATCTGTCCTCACTCAGTGCTGTGATTTTTTCTGTTCTCACTCAGTGCTGTGACTGTATCTGTTCTCACTCAGTGCTGTGACTGTATCTGTTCTCACTCAGTGCTGTGACTGTATCTGTTCTCATTCAGCCCTGACTCTCTGTTATCACCCAGTGCTGACTGTATCTGTTCTCACTCAGTGCTGTGATTTTATCTTTTCTCACTCAGTGCTGTGACTGCTCTCACTCAGTGCTGACTGTATCTGTTCTCACTCAGTGCTGTGACTGTATCTGTTCTCACTCAGTGCTGTTACTGTATCTGTTCGCATTCAGCCATGATTCTATGTTCTCACTCAGTGCTGACTGTATCTGTTCTCATTCAGTGTGGTGACTGTATCTCTTCACGCTCAGTGCTGTGACTGTATCTGTTCTCACTCAGTGCTGCGACTGTATCTGTTCTCATTCAGTGCTGTGTCTGCATTTGTTCTCACTCAGTGCTGTGACTGTTCTCACTTAGCGCTGACAGTACCTGTTCTCACTCAGTCCTGTGACTGTAGCTGTTCTCACTCAGAGCTGTGACTCTATCTGTTCTCACTCATTGCTGTGACTTTCTCTGTTCTCACTCGGTGCTGACTATATCTGTTCTCACTCAGTGCGCTGACTATCTATTCTCACTCAGTTCTGACTGTATCTGTTCTCATTCAGTACTGTAACTGCATCTGTTCTCACTCAGTGGTGATTATCTTTTCTTAAACCGAGCCAACTGTACCTGTTGTCACTCAGCGCTGTGATTACATCTGTTCTCAATCAGTGCTGTGATGGCGTCTGTTCTCACTCAGTACTGTGACTGTATCTGTTCTCACTCAGTGCTGTGACTGTATCTGTTCTCATTCAGTGCAGTGACTGTATCTGTTCTCTCTCAGTGCTGTGACTGTATCTGTTCTCACTCAGTACTGTGACTGTATCTGTTCTCACTCAGTGCTGTGACTGTATCTGTGCTCTCTCAGTGCTGTGACTGTATCTGTTCTCACTCAGTGCTGCGACTTTCTCTGTTCTCACTCAGTGCTGTGATATTATCTGATCTCACTCAGTGCTGTGGCTGTATCTGTTGTCATTCAGTGCTGTGAATGTATCTGTTCTCACTCTGTGCAGGCTGTATCAGTTCTCACTCAGTGCTGTGACTGTGTCCGTTTCTCACTCAGTCATGTGACTCTATCTGTTCTCACTCAGAACTGTGACTGTATCTGTTCTCACTCAGTGCAGTGACTGTCTCTGTTCTCACTCAGTGCTGACTGTATCTGTTCTCACTCAGTTATGATTGTATCTTTTCTCACTCAGTACTGTAACTGTATCTGTTCTCACTCAGTGCTGACTGTAACTGTTCTCACTCAGTGCTGACTCTATCTGTTCTCACTCAGTGCTGATTATCTGTGCTTACACAGAGCTGACTGTATCTGTTCTCTCTCAGTGCTGTGACTGTACCTGTGCTCACTCATTGCTGACTGTATCTGTCCTCACTCAGTGCTGACTGGATCTGTTCTCACTCAGTGCTTTGATTGTATCTGTTCTCACTCAGTGCTGACTGCTTCTGTTCGCATCAGTGCTGACTTCATCTGTTCGCATTCAGTGCTGACTGCATCTGTTTGCACTCAGTGCTGTGACTGTATCTGTTCTCACTCAGTGCTGTGATTGTATCTGTTCCCACTCAGTGCTGTGACTGTATCTGTTCTCACTCAGTGCTGTGACTGTATCTGTTCTCACTCAGTGCTGTGACTGTATCTGTTCTCACTCAGTGCTGACTGTATCTGTTCTCAGTCAGTGCTGTGACTCTATCTGTTCTCACTTAGCGCTGACTGTATCTGTTCTCACTCAGTGTTGTGACTTTATCTGTTCTCACTCACTGCTGACTATCAGTTCTCACTCAGTGCTGACTGTATCTATTCTCACTCAGTGCTGTGACTGTATCTGTTCTCACTCAGTGCTGTGACTTATCTGTTCTCCCTCAGTGCTGACTGTATCTGTTCTCACTCAGTGCTGTGGCTGTGTCTTTTCTCCCTCAGTGCTGTGGCTGTACCTTTTCTCACTCAGTGCTGAGACTGTATCTGTTCTCACTCAGTGCTGTGGCTGTGTCTTTTCTCCCTCAGTGCTGTGGCTATGTCTTTACTCCCTCAGTGCTGTGGCTGTATCTGTTCTCACTCAGTGCTGTGGCTGTGTCTTTTCTCCCTCAGTGCTGTGGCTGTACCTTTTCTCACTCAGTGCTGAGACTGTATCTGTTCTCACTCAGTGCTGTGGCTGTGTCTTTTCTCCCTCAGTGCTGTGGCTGTACCTTTTCTCACTCAGTGCTGAGACTGTATCTGTTCTCACTCAGTGCTGTGGCTGTGTCTTTTCTCCCTCAGTGCTGTGGCTGTACCTTTTCTCACTCAGTGCTGAGACTGTATCTGTTCTCACTCAGTGCTGAGACTGTATCTGTTCTCACTCAGTGCTGTGACTATCTGTTCTTACTTCAAAATTGATCTTCCAAATTTCCCTAGATTCTAGAAAGGTCCCAGCAGTTTGGAAACTTGCAATTGTAATGCTTCTGTTCAAGAAATTCAGGAGATTGAACACAAGGAATTACAGGCCTGACATCAGTCACCGGGAAAATGCTGGAATCTATTCTTAAGGAGGTGGTGACAGGACACTTAAAAATGATAAGATTAGGTGGAGCCAACATGTTTTTATGGAAGGGAAATCATGTTTGTCAAATGTATTAGATCTTTTTGAGGATGTAACTAGCAGGGTAGATAAAGGGGAACCAGTGGATGTATTATATTTGGATTTCCAAAAGGCATTTGATAAGGTGCCACATAAAAGGTTGCTACACAAGATAAGGGCTCATGGGGTTGGGTGTAATGTATTTACATGGATTGAGGGTTGGTTAATGGACAGAAAACAGAGAGTACAAATAAGCAGATCATTTTCCAGTTGGCAGGCTGTAACTAGTGGTGTGCCACAGGGATCAGTGCTTGGGCCTCAGCTATTTGCTATCTATATTAATGACTTAAATGAAGGGAACGAGTGCAATGTATCCAAGTTTGCTGATGATACAAAGCTAGGTGGGAAAGTAAGCTGCGATGATGACACATAGAGCTTGCAAAGGGATATAGACAGATTACGTGAGTGGGTAGTAGAGTATAATGTGGGGAACTGTGAGTCTATTCACTTTGGTTGGAAGAATAGAAAAACAGAATATTTTTTAAATGGCTGGAAACTATTAAATGTTGTTCAGTGAGATTTTGGTGTCCTTGTACAGGGAACGCAGAGTTAGCATGTAGTTACAGCAAGCAATTAGGAAGGCAAATGGCACGTTGGCCTTTATTGCAAGGGGGTTGGAGTACAAGAGTAAGGAAGTCTTGCTATAATTGTAAAGGCCTTGGCGAGACCATACATGGAGTACTGTGCACAGTTTTGGTCTCCTTATCTGTAGAAGGACATACTTGCCTTAGAAGCAGTGCAACGAATGTTCACTGGATTGATTCCTGGGATAACAGGGTTGTCCAGTGAGGAGAGATTGAGTAAATTGAGCCTATACTCTCTAGCGTTTAGAAGAATGAGAGGTGATCTCATTGAAACATGTAAGATTCTGAGGGGGATTGACAGGGTAGATGCTGAGAGGTTGTTTCCCCTGGCTGGAGAGTCTAGAACTAGGGATCACAGTCTCAGGATAAGGGATCGGCCATTTAAGTCTGAGATGAGGAGGAATTTCTTCACTCAGAGGGTTGTGAATCTTTTGAATTCTCTACTCCAAAGGGCTGTGGATGCTGAATCTTGGAGTTCAAGGCTGAGATAGATAGCTTTTTTGACTCTAAGGGAATTAAGGGATATGGGGATTGAGCGGGAAAGTGGAGTGGAGGTAGAAGATCAGCCATGAGGGGCCGTATGGCCTATTCCTGCTCCTATTTCTTAAGTTCTTATGTTGACTGAGTGCTAACTGTATCTGTTCTCACTGCTGACTCTTAACTTGTGCTCACACTTGATGTTTCAGATGGATTGAAGCTATGCTCGAAGCCTCTGTATTATAGCATCTTTGGGGCCCTGTCACTGTAATAGATTCCTTATTTGCTCGGCCCTTCGGCGGGTGTGCGAGGGAACCATCACGATTCGCTACTACAACAAGAATTTCCTCGCGGCACAAGACAATTCTTAAAGGAACATTTCTGACACTACTCATTACGAAGAATTCTCAATCACTCACGTCCAGCATGCCACACAATTTGCCAATGTTTCTTCCGATTTCAATGCATAATTAAAGAAGTTGCTCCTGTTCAAACAGTCTTTGTAACAAGTTGTCCCTACACTGGTATATTGCGAGGGGCGGGTGACTATAATGTGGGCACACGGTCTGCAACCAGAACGCTGCCACTCCCACTTGGAAAATGAAGTGCTGGTGGTCTGGAGTAAAATGCTCCCTCTGGGTACTTGAGGTCCTGGCCGGAGATCTTGGACAGCGAATGAGTCCTGACCCCGGGAAATGGGTCAGGGTGACAGTGGGGTAGGGACAAGGTCAAGGTTGGGCTGGAATGGCATGTGTCAATAACTTCCAAGTGGGATTCCACCTGGAACCAGATTGGATACTGTGAGGCGACCCATGCTCAGGAATGTGCAGTACCCACTGTGTGGAGCTGGGTTGGCATTGCTTGATCTTTTGCATTCAGTTTATCGAGCTACTTTGCCAGCAGGACACAGCTTTAATCCTTTGCTTGCTGAATGAACCGGACCTACGAACGTCTTTGATAAATGAGGTTTAAAGGGCCACCCGTGTGTACAAGATGTAGCGAGCTGCCTGTCGCACCATTAGGTGTTGGCATTGCAGCGAGTGCCCACAGTGGGACTGCACACAGACTCTGGGAGAAGCAGCAGTGCCATGGTTCTCTCAGTAGAGAGGGGCAAGTGGGGAAAATACCCGCCCAGCTTAAGACTGTTGACGTTGTTTTACGACTGGTGATGCAGGTCCCCAACATAATGAGAAAGTCATTTCTGTCAGAGAATGCTGGATGGGGTTGATTGGGGGGCGTCCATTGAAGGAGGGAGGGGAAGAAACAGGTCTTGTCATGGGGAGGGGTCTGATGGGGAGGACTCCGTTGGGGAGAGGGTTCTGACGGGGAGGGGTCTGATGGGGAGGGGTCTGACAGGGAGGGGTCTGACGGGGAGAGGGGTCTGACAGGGAGGGGTCTGACGGGGAGAGGGGTCTGACGGGGAGGGGTCTGACGGGGAGGGGGGTCTGACGGGGAGAGGGGTCTGACGGGGAGAGGGGTCTGACGGGGAGGGGGGTCTGACGGGGAGGGGGGTCTGACGGGGAGAGGGGTCTGACGGAGAGAGAGGTCTGACGGGGAGGGGTCTGACGGGGAGGGGTCTGACGGAGAGAGAGGTCTGACGGGGAGGGGTCTGACAGGGAGAGGGGTCTGACGGGGAGGGGGGTCTGACGGGGAGAGGGGTCTGACGGGGAGAGGGGTCTGACGGGGAGAGGGGTCTGACGGGGAGAGGGGTCTGACGGGGAGGGGGGTCTGACGGGGAGGGGGGTCTGACGGGGAGGGGGGTCTGACGGGGAGGGGGGTCTGACGGGGAGAGGGGTCTGACGGGGAGGGGGGTCTGACGGGGAGGGGGGTCTGACGGGGAGGGGGGTCTAACGGGGAGAGGGGTCTGACGGGGAGGGGTCTGACGGGGAGAGGACTGACGGGGAGAGGGGTCTGACGGGGAGAGGTCTGACGGGGAGAGGGGTCTGACGGGGACAGGGGTCTGACGGGGAGGGGGGTCTGACGGGGACGGGGGTCTGACGGGGAGGGGGGTCTGACGGGGAGAGGGGTCTGACGGGGAGAGGACTGACGGGGAGAGGACTGACGGGGAGAGGGGTCTGACGGGGACGGGGGTCTGACAGGGAGGGGGGTCTGACGGGGAGAGGGGTCTGACGGGGAGAGGACTGACGGGGAGAGGACTGACGGGGAGAGGACTGACGGGGAGAGGGGTCTGACGGGGAGAGGGGTCTGACGGGGAGGGGGGACTGACGGGGAGGGGTCGGTTGGGGGAGGAGTCTGACGGGGAGAGGGGTCTGACGGGGAGGGGGGTCTGACGGGGAGGGGTCGGTTGGGGGAGGGGTCTGACGGAGAGAGGGGTCTGACGGGGAGGGGTCGGTTGGGGGAGGGGTCTGATGGGGAGAGGGGTCTGACGGGGAGGGGGGTCTGACGGGGAGGGGGGTCTGACGGAGAGAGGGGTCTGACGGGGAGGGGGGTCTGACGGGGAGGGGTCTGACGGGGAGAGGGGTCTGACGGGGAGAGGTCTGACGGGAAGAGGGGTCTGACGGGGAGAGTGTTCTGACGGGGAGAGTGGTCTGACGGGGAGAGGGGTCTGACGGGGAGAGGGGTCTGACGGGGAGAGAGGTCTGACGGGGAGAGGGGTCTGACGGAGAGAGGGGTCTGACGGGGAGAGAGGTCTGACAGGGAGAGAGGTCTGACGGGGAGAGGGGTCTGACGGGGAGGGGGGTCTGACGGGGAGAGGGGTCTGACGGGGAGAGAGGTCTGACGGGGAGAGGGGTCTGACGGGGAGAGAGGTCTGACGGGGAGAGAGGTCTGACGGGGAGAGGGGTCTGACGGGGAGAGGGGTCTGACGGGGAGGGGGGTCTGACGGGGAGAGGGGTCTGACGGGGAGGGGGATCTGACGGGGAGGGGGGTCTGACGGGGAGAGGGGTCTGACGGGGAGGGGGGTCTGACGGGGAGAGGGGTCTGACGGAGAGAGAGGTCTAACGGGGAGAGGGGTCTGATGGGGAGGGGGTCTGACGGGGAGGGGGGTCTGACGGGGAGAGGGGTCTGACGGGGAGAGGGGTCTGACGGGGAGGGGGGTCTGACAGGGAGGGGGGTCTGACGGGGAGAGGGGTCTGACGGAGAGAGGGGTCTGACGGAGAGAGGGGTCTGACGGAGAGAGGGGTCTGACGGAGAGGGGTCTGACGGGGAGGGGTCTGACGGGGAGAGGTCTGACGGGGAGAGGGGTCTGACGGGGAGAGGTCTGACGGGGAGAGGGGTCTGACGGAGAGAGGGGTCTGACGGGGAGGGGTCTGACGGGGAGAGGTCTGACGGGGAGAGGGGTCTGACGGAGAGAGGGGTCTGACGGAGAGGGGGGTCTGACGGGGAGAGGTCTGACGGGGAGGGGGGTCTGACGGAGAGAGGGGTCTGACGGAGAGAGGGGTCTGACGGAGAGGGGGGTCTGACGGGGAGAGTGGTCTGACGGGGAGAGGGGTCTGATGGGGAGGGGTCGGTTGGGGGAGGGGTCTGACGGGGAGAGGGGTCTGACGGGGAGAGGGGTCTGACGGGGAGAGGGGTCAGGCGGGGAGGGGGGTCTGACGGGGAGAGGTCGGTTGGGGGAGGGGTCTGACGGGGAGGGGGGTCTGACGGGGAGGGGTCGGTTGGGGGAGGGGTCTGACGGGGAGGGGTCGGTTGGGGGAGGGGTCTGACGGGGAGGGGTCAGGTGGGGAGGGGTCGGTTGGGGGAGGGGTCTGACGGGGAGGGGGGTCTGACGGGGAGGTGTCAGTTGGGGGAGGGGTCTGACGGGGAGAGGGGTCAGGCGGGGGGGCGGGGTCAGGCGGGGAGCGGGGTCAGGCGGGGGGAGGGCCTGATGGGGAGAAGTCAGTTGGGGGGACGTTGAGATAAGCAGTCAGGGTTGGGTGCATAATGTGCTCCTTTTTCATGATTTGTAAGTAATTGTAGAAGTACAGAGTGCCTGAAATACGATTTCATCTCACTGGAAATTAATGAAGTGTGTAATAGAAACTTGGGAGTTCAAACTATGTCCTTGAAATGGCTGAGCATGAATTGTATATGTATAATATATAAATTGTGATGGAGTGATTGGCTGCTGGAGGCTGGAGACAACAGATCACGAATGATCTGAAACACATAATATAAGGAAAAGTAAGACAGTGCAAGGAAAACATTAGGAACCAATAAACATTTTGAAACCATGTGTGTTTTATTCATTGACTATCATTCCACGTCTCGTATTGTGTTGTTGGAAGGTGTGAACACATCCCAGTCTGGAGCTTCACCCCTGGTGCGTGTCTCACAGCACCTGATGTCACACCCCAGAGATACCGGAATTTACATAGAGAAACAGTGAGGGACAGTCAGCACGGGGGAATCAGAGACAGTCAGCACGGGGGAATCAGAGACAGACAGCACGGGGGAATCAGAGACAGACAGCACGGGGGAATCAGAGACAGTCAGCACGGGGGAATCAGAGACAGTCAGCACGGGGGAATCAGAGACAGTCAGCACGGGGGAATCAGAGACAGTCAGCACGGGGGAATCAGAGACAGACAGCACGGGGGAATCAGAGACAGTCAGCACGGGGGAATCAGAGACAGTCAGCACGGGGGAATCAGAGACAGTCAGCACGGGGGAATCAGAGACAGTCAGCACGGGGGAATCAGAGACAGTCAGCACGGGGGAATCAGAGACAGTCAGCACGGGGGAATCAGAGACAGTCAGCACGGGGGAATCAGAGACAGTCAGCACGGGGGAATCAGAGACAGTCAGCACGGGGGAATCAGAGACAGTCAGCACGGGGGAATCAGAGACAGTCAGCACGGGGGAATCAGAGACAGTCAGCACGGGGGAATCAGAGACAGTCAGCACGGGGGAATCAGAGACAGTCAGCACGGGGGAATCAGAGACAGTCAAATTCAAATTCAAATTCAAATCGCTTTATTGGCATGATAAGGTACATCTTATGTTGCCAAAGCATCAAAATACATTTATGGTTGAACACATAAACGCAGTTCTATTCATACAGTGTATAAACAGGTATATCCCTGAGTGTATAAATATACATTTGCATTTATATATACTCTTGTCTTAGTTTACTGGTTGTCCCTCTGTTCATGGCAAGCTGTAACATAGTGTGCCGCCAGTGTTACACAGCTTCCCTCCTCTCCCAGTAGGTATGGGAGTTTTTGGTTGTCATTCAGATTTCTGAATTCAGGGCATATTTGTGAGAATTTTTGGTAGAAATTCTCCCTGATGCCCTGATATTTTCCATAGGCTGTGCGGAAGTGCATCTCTGTCTCTACTACTCCCTGACTGCAGTGAGCGCATATCCTGTCTTCTCTTGGCAGCCGGGTCTGTCTGTGTCTGCCTTTTTCGATCGCCAGGCTATGTTCACTAAGTCTGTACATTGTCAAGGTTTTTCTCAGTTTGTTATCCTTTACCATGGTCAGGTAATCAGCCATGTTGTATTGTCTGTTTAGGGCCAGGTAGCAATTGAGTTTGCTTTGGGTTTTTGTTGTTTCTGCCCAATATGTCAGATATTTTTCCTTTTGTTTAGCGACGATTGTGTTGGGTCGAATTCTTTGTGTTACGCTGTCACTGTCCTGGGGCTGGTTATTGTTAGTATTGTTAGTAGTTACTTCACTGAGTCCCAGGACTAGTTGACTGAGGGTATTCTTCTTTATGGTCAGCTCTTGGCATTTCAGGGCGTCGTAGTGATAGCATTGGGGATTGCTCATTTGTAGGTGATTCCAAAATTTGGTGGCTCTTTTTTGGATAGTGATTATTAATGGATATTGGCCTAGTTCTGCCCTGCGTGCATTGTTTACTGTTTTCCTTTGAGTCCGGAGGACACTTCTACAGAATTCTGCATGTAGGATCTCAATTGGGTGTTTGTCCCATTTTGCGAATTCTTGTTGAGTTAGCGGTCCCCATACCTCACTGCCATAGAGTGCAATTGGTTCAATTACTGATTTGAAAATTTTGAGCCAAATGCTAATTGGGATTTCTATTTGGATTGATTTTTTGATGGCATAGAAAGCCCTTCTTGCTTTCTCTTTCAGTTCATTCACAGCCAGTTTGAAGTTTCCCGTAGAACTGATTTTTAAGCCCAAGTATGTGTAGTTAGTGGTTTGTTCAATTTTGGTTGTTCCTACTGTGAAATTTATTTTGGGTCCCTGATGTTTGGATCTTTGCTGGAACACAAGGACTTTGGTTTTTTGGGGATTTATTGTCAGGGCCCAAGTCTGGCAGTACGACTCCAGCAGGTCCAGGTTCTGCTGTAGACCCTCCTTAGTTGGTGACAGCAGAACCAGGTCATCTGCATAGAGGAGGAATTTAACCTTGGATTCATATAGGGTGAGGCCGGGTGCTGTAGATTGTTCAAGTAGTTTTGCCAATCCATTTATGTAAATATTAAAGAGTGTCGGTGAGATTGGCGAGCCCTGCGTCACCCCCCGCCCCTGTGGGAAGTATTTTGTTTGTTTGTCTCCAATTTTAACTGCACATTTGTTGTTTGTATACATTGATTTAATTACATCATATGTTTTCCCTCCTACCCCGCTTTCGATAAGTTTCAGGAATAAACCGTCATGCCAGATGGAGTCGAACACAGGGGAATCAGAGACAGTCAGCACGGGGAAATCAGAGACAGTCAGCACGGGGGAATCAGAGACAGTCAGCACGGGGGAATCAGAGACAGTCAGCAGGAGGGAATCAGAGACAGTCAGCAGGGGGGAATCAGAGACAGCACGGGGGAATCAGAGACAGTCAGCATGGGGGAATCAGAGAGTCAGCACAAAACTAGTCAGCAGGGGGGAATCATAGAATTGTTACTGCACAGAAGGAAGCTGTAACATTTGCATACTGATTTATCATTGGCCTGCAGGCATCTGTAAGGAATACCTATTATATTCACATGTGATCACATGCTGAGTTGTCATTGGCCTGCAGGCATCTGTAAGGACTGCTATTGTTTAGAAGACCCAGGGGGTCCTGACTCCATCTTGTCCACACGGTGCTGTACTGATATGAGTAAGATCACAGACCTGATGCTTCATTAAAAGAGTTTAAACTGTAATACTCCGTTGTCCTACAATTGATTATTTTTGTACAAAGTGTGCAAAACAAGACATGGTGTCAGAAGTGGGATTTGAAATGGACAACGTTGGAGCTCCCTTACCTCGAATGAATTGGGAATCTTTGAACAAACACAGAGAATGGCGCAAGTTCAAGCAACACGTGGAGTTGATGTTTTCGGGTCCACTGAAAAGCAAAGGGGAGGAAGAAAGATGCAGCTACCTACTCTTGTGGATCGAAGAAAAAGGGAGAGACATTTTTAACACATGGTCTCTCACTGCGGATGAAGCAAAGGTACTGAAAAGTTATTTTGACCGTTTTGAAGCATATGTGATGCCCAAGACAAATATGATATTCGCTAGGTACAAGTTTCAGGAGAAAGTACAAGGAGCTAGTGAGTCGTTTGAACAGTTCGTGACTAAGTTAAAACTGCTGGTAAAAGACTGTGCATATGCAGATAAAGATGAGATGGTCAGAGACCGCATCGTGTTTGGAATACATTCAGCTGAACTGAGAGAGAAACTTTTGAATGTTGGGTCCGGGCTAATGCTGGACAAAGCTATAGACATAGCTAGATCGCACAAATTAGCCCAAGCACTGTTGAAAACCATAACCGGCGCCACGAACAGCTCGAGTGAACAGTCAGTGCACGCAGTTAATAGATACACACCAAAGAGCACTGCCCAGAGAGCGTGTTTCAGAACCGAAAGAACAGCGAGAGTTCTAAAAATGGGCGACACAGACATAAAACGCTTCAAAAACTGTGGATATTGTGGAAACAACTGGCATGGAGAAAAGGAGTACTGCCCCGCCAAAGGAAGGCAATGTACTAAATGTGGTAAACAGAACCACTTTGCTAAAGTTTGCAGGACTGTTTTCGGAAAAACAGTACACACAGTGAGTGACAGCCAAATGCCAGATAGAGAGCCAAATGCAGAGGAACTGTTAATTGATTCTGTGTCACAGAAAAAACAGATTTCAGAGACTGAGCCAGCCTATGCCGATATTGAGATAGGAAAACAGGGCACAGAGCTTAGGTTTAAACTAGACACTTGATCTCAGGTTAATGTAATTCCTCTGAGTGAGTATCACAGCTTGAAGGATGAGTGTGAGCTACAGCCCACCTCACGCAGACTGACCAGCTATGGGGGTGAGCAGCTCATTGTAAAAGGCACATGCGTGATGAAATGCAAGTACAAAGAAAGCGACATGCTTTTGGATTTTTACATTGTTGACACTCGAGCACCCCCAGTGCTAGGTCTAAAGGCATGTTTAGACATGGACCTTGTCAAGCTAGTGCTATCATTGACAGCACCAGTTGAGAAGCAGATAGTCATGGAGCAGTTTGCTGACGTTTTCAAAGGAATTGAACTATTCCCAGGTGAATGCACTATTCACCTTGACCCAGCAGCAACCCCTGTGGTTTGCCCACCGAGAAGGATACCCCTTACTCTATGTAGTCGCCTGAAGGAGGAGCTGCAGAGCATGGAGAATACAGAAATCATCGTCCGGGTAACAGAACCGACAGAGTGGGTCAACGCGTTAGTAGTGGTTGCGAAACCACGTATAGGCAAGCTCAGAGTCTGTCTCGACCCCAGAGATTTGAACAAGGCTATCAAACGCCCTCACTACCCTCTACCAATGCTAGATGACATCATACTCAAGCTAGTGGGAGCACATTACTTCAGTGTAATGGACGCACGATCAGGATACTGGACTATCAAGCTCACGGAAGAGTCATCTAAGCTAACAACGTTCAACACACCATTTGGACACTACCGATTTCTGTGTTTACCATTTGGTCTTATCTCAGCTCGGGATGAATTCCACGGAAGATCAACGAAACCTATAAAGGCCTCGACGGAGTAGTCGCAATCGTAGACGACATCCTCATCTATGGCAGGAATAGAGAGGAACATGACAGGAACCTCCGTGTGATGCTACAAAGATCACGGGAGAAAGGTATTTGGCTCAACCCCGAGAAAAGCATAATCGGATCCACCGAGATCAGTTATTTCGGGCATCGCCTCTCAACTGGTGGCATTAAGCTGGATCCAGAGAAAATCTCCGCCATCAAGAAGATGGAGCCGCCGAAGAACCGCGCAGAGCTAGAGACAGTACTAGGCATGGTTAACTACTTAGCCAAGTTTGCCCCTAACCTCTCCGAAATCAACGCACCCATGCGTCAGTTGCTCAAACAATCAAATGAGTTCCTGTGGGACAAACAATATGACACAGCATTTCAGAAAATGAAAGACCTAATCACCAGAGAACCAGGACCAGTTCTTGCCTACTTCGACCCCAACAAAGAGCTCAGACCACAAGTGGACGCGTCAAAGTACGGACTAGGCGCAGTATTACTGCAAGAAGGAAAGCCCATCGGCTACACTTCCAGACCTCTCTCAGACAGTGAAATCAACTATGCTCAAATCGAGAAAGATTTGTTTCTGTTTCGATGTAAGCATTTCCACCAGTACGTCTATGGCCGACAAGTCATTGTGGAATCCAACCACAAGCCCCTCGAGTCAATCATAAGGAAACCACTAGCCGCAGCCCCACCAAGGCTACAGAGAATGATCCTTCAGCTACAGAAGTACGACTTCACAATCATTCACCGTCCAGGCAAAGACATTCCTGTCGCAGACACGCTCTCCAGAAAGTCTCTTAGCTACCAGGACAGCAGCCTTAGTGAAGGCATGGATGTGCAGGTGCACATGGTGTACAACAGCTTACCTGTGAGTGACTCAAAACTGAAGGAGATCCAAGCAGGAACAGAGAAAGATGCACAGCTCACACTGCTGAGCAAAGTCATACATGAAGGATGGCCTGAGGAAAGGAGGAAATGCCTTCAGAGCATATCTGAATTCTGGAACCACAGAGACAAACTGTCATAAATCAACGGAATTGTCTTCAAAGGGGAGAAAATCATCATTCCTACCAGTCTCAGAGAAGAGATGTTGACAAAAATTCATGCTGGACATATGGGCATGGAAAAATGCAAACAAAGAGCACGTGACATTATGTTTTGGCCCGTAATGTGCAAACACATTGAGGACATTGTCGGAAAATGTTCCATTTGTCTAGAATGCTGCCCATCTAATGTCAAAGAACCCATGATACCTCACCGTATCCCAGACAGGCCCTGGCAGTTCATCAGCTGCAAGCAAGTGCAGGCAAAACGTGTACAGAGACAGCAACACCAAAAGAGATACTATGACAGGTCAGCTAGACTACTGCCGCCGCTGCACAATAGCATTATCATAAGAACATAAGAAATAGGAGCAGGAGTAGGCCAATCGGCCCCTCGAGCCTGCTCCGCCATTCAATAAGATCATGGCTGATCTGATCCTAACCGCCAATCTACTATCAAAGAACCATCTCCTGAATCTAACAGAATTAGACACATGAAATAGGAGCAGGATCAGGCTACAAGGCCCCTGGGCCCGCTCCGCTACCCACAGGGCCATGACTGATCCGAACCTAGACTCATGTCCAAATTCCTGCCCGTTCCCCTTAACCCTTTATTCCCTTTACTTCTAGGAAACTGTCTATTTCTGTTTTAAATTTATGTAATGATGTAGATTCTACAGCTTTTTGGGGCAGCATATTCCATGGTCCTACCACCCTCTGAGTGAAGTAGTTCCTCCTCATCTCAGTTTTGAAAGAGCAGCCCCTTATTCCAAGACTATGCCCCCTAGTTCTAGTTTCACCCATCATCGGGAACATCCTCCCCGCATCCACCCGATCCAACCCCTTCACAATCTTATATGTTTCAATAAGATCGCCTCTCATTCTTCTGAACTCCAATGAGTAGAGTCCCAATCTACTCAACCTCTCCTCATATGTCCATCCCCTCATCCCCGGGATTAACCGAGTGAACCTTCTTTGTACTGACTCGAGAGCAAGTATGTCTTTTCTTAAGTATGGACACCAAAACTGTACGCAGTATTCCAGGTGCGGTCTCACCAATACCTTGTACAACTGAAGCAATACCTCCCTATTTTTATATTCTATCCCCCTAGCAATGAAAGCCAACATTCCATTGGCCTTCTTAATCACTTGCTGCACCTGCATACTAACCTTTTGAGTTTCGTGCACCAGGACCCCCAGATCCCTTTGTACTTCAGAACTTTCCAGTTTCTTGCCATTAAGATAATAACTTGCTCTATGATTTTTCCTGCCAAAGTGCATAACCTCACACTTTCCAGTATTGTATTCCATCTGCCAAATCTCTGCCCACTTACTTAGCCTGTCTATGTCCCCTTGCAGGTTTTTTATGTCCTCCTTACTCACTACTTTCCCTCCCATCTTAGGATCATCTGCAAACTTTGATATGTTACACTCAGTCCCCTCCTCCAAATCATTAATATAGATTGTAAAGAGTTGGGGACCCAAACTGACCCCTGTGGAACACCACTAGTTACTGATTGCCAGTCCGAGAATGAATCATTTATCCCAACTCTCTGCCTTCTGTTAGATAGCCAATCCTCTATCCATGCCAGAATATTACCCCCAATCCCGTGATTTTTTATCTTAAGCAATAATCTTTTGTGTGGCACCTTGTCAAATGCCTTTTGGAAGTCTAAATACACTACGTCCACTGGTTCCCCTTTATCCACCCTATATGTTACTTCCTCAAAGAACTCCAGCAAATTTGTCAAACATGACTTCCCCTTCATAAAACCATGCTTACTTTATCCTATTAAATTATGATTATCCAAATGTCCTGTTACTGTCTCCTTAATAATGGACTCCAAAATTTTTACCTACCACAGATGTTAGGCTAACCGGTCTATAGTTTCCAGCCTTCTGTCTACTGCCCTTTTTAAATAAGGGTATTACATTACCAGTTTTCCAGTCTGCCGGGACCTTTGCTGAGTCCAGGGAGTATTGGAAAATTATTACCAATGCATCCACAATCCCTACCGCCACTTCCCTCAAGACCCTAGGATGTAAGCCATCAGGTCCAGGTGATTTATCCGCCTTGAGTCCCATTATTTTACCGAGTACCACTTCCTTAGTGATTTTGATCGTGTTTAGCTCCTCCCCCCCTATAGCCCCCTGTTTGTCCAGTGTTGGGATATTCTTAGTGTCTTCTTCTGTAAAGACTGATACAAAATATTCATTCAGTGTTTTTGCCATCTCCATATTTCCCACCATTAATTTCCCGGTCTCATCCTCTAAGGGACCAACATTTACTTTAGCCACCCTTTTTCTTTTTATATAACTATAAAAACTCTTACTATCTGTTTTTATATTTTTTGCTAATTTACTTTCATAATCTATCTTCCCTTTCTTAATCAATCTTTTTGTTATTTTTTGCTGTCTTTTAAAGTTTTCCCAATCCTCTATCCTCCCACTAGATTTGGCTACCTTATATGCCCTTGTTTTTAGTCGAATACTATCCTTAATTTCTTTACTTAGCCACGGATGGCTGTCTTTTCTTTTACACCCTTTTCTTCTCAGTGGAATATTTTTTTTTTGGAAGTTGTAAAATAACTCATTAAATGTACACCACTGATCATGTATCATCTTACCCTTTAATCTATTTTCCCAATCCACACTACTCATTTCTGCTCTCATACCTTCATAGTCTCCTTTATTCAAGCTTAGCATGCTTGTTTGAGATCCAACCTTCTCACCCTCTAATTGAATATGGAATTCAACCATGTTATGGTCACTCATTCCAAGGGGATCCTTTACTGGGACATTTTTAATTAATCCTGTCTCGTTACACAGGACCAGATCTAAGGTTGCTTGCCCCCTGGTCAGTTCAGTTACATACTGCTCAAGAAACCCATCCCTAATACACTCAATGAACTCATCCTCAAGGCAGCCCTGCCCAATTTGATTTGTCCAATTAATATGATAGTTAAAATCCCCCATAATTATAGATGTTCCCTTATTACAAGCCTCAACTATTTCCTGATTGATACTCCGTCCAACAGAGTTGCAACTGTTCGGAGGCCTATAGACTACGCCCACTAGTGTTTTTTTCCCCTTATTATTCCTTACCTCCACCCAAACTGTTTCATTATCCTGATCTTTTGACCCAATGTCATTTCTCTGTATTACAGTGATTCCTTCCTTTATTAACATAGCCACCCCACCTCCCCTTCCTTCCTGCCTGTCCTTCCTGATCGTTAAATAACCTGGTATGTTTAATTCCCAGGCATTGTCACCCTGCAGCCATGTTTCTGTAATGGCCACAAGATCATACCCATATGTAGTTATTTGTGCCATTAAATCGTCTATTTTGTTATGAATGCTACGTGCATTCAGAGAGAGAACTTTCAAATATGTTTTGTGACACTTAGTTCCTGCTTTTGCCCTTTTTATTACTTTACCTTTTACTCCATACCTTCTGCCCCTTCCTGACACACTCTGGTTTTTAATTTCCCCACTGCTACCTAAGTCTATGACCTTCTCTGTTGTCATTTTTATTATTTGCTCTCTAGGAACCTCCCCCCCCCCCCCACTAGTTAGTTTAAAGCCCTCTCTACAGCCCTAGTTATATGATCCGCCAGGACTCTAGTCCCAGCACTGGCCAAGTGAAGCCCGTCCCAACAGAACAGCTCCCTCCTGCCCCAGTACTGGTGCCAGTGTCCCAGGAAGCAAAACCCATTTCTCCCACACCAGTCTTTGAGCCACGCATTTAACTCTCTAATTTTATTTGTCCTAGCCAAATTCGCTCATGGCTCAGGTAATAATCCAGATTACCCTTGAGGTTCTGTTTTTTAATTTGACCCCTAGCTGCTCATACTCCTTTAACAGAACCGGCTTCCTAGTCCTATCTACGTCGTTTGTACCAACATGGACCACGACAACTGGATCCACCCCCTCCCACTGCAAGTTTCTTTCCAGCCCAGAGGAGATGTCCTTAACCCTGTCACCGGGTAGGCAACACAGCCTTCGGGAATCTCGCTCTCGGCTGCAGAGAACTCTATCACTCCCCCTAATAATACTATCCCCTACCACTACAACATTTCTATTTACTCCCCCCTCTTGAATGGCCCCCCGTTCCATGGTGGTGTGGCCAGGTTGCTCATCCTCCCTGCAGTCCCTGCTCCTGTCTCCACAGGGAGTAAGAACCTCAAACCTGTTGGTCAAGAGCAAGGGCTGCGGCTCCTCCAGCTCTACCTCCTGGATCCCCGTACCTGCCTCACTCGTAGTCACACCGTCCTGTCCCTGACCATGGGCTACATCTGAATTACTTAACTTCATAGGTGTGACCACCTCCTGATACACAGAGTCCAGGTACTTCTCCCCCTCCCTGATGTGTCGCAGTGTCTGAAGCTCAGATTCCAGCTCATCAACACGGAGCTGGAGTTCCTGTAGCAGCAGACACTTGTCACAGACGTAATCACTGTGAGCCTCAATGGGGTCCACCGGTTTTGGACAGAAACTGATATCAACTGTGTCGATAAAACTTAAATATTTTGCTTATTCCCTTTCTTAAATTACTGGTCCTCTGGTACAATTTTGGCTCCCGTTTTTGGTCCAAATTCGAGTACATCTACTTAACTAATAATATGCGTGAGCCACTAAAATGATGACCTTTTCTTCCTTTAATTTTGTTTCTTTAGCCCACCATTCTCTTTGTTTACCGGTGGGTCGTTCGGTTGCCAATCATTTTTAACCATTTTGTCAATTAATCTTTTATTTTTGTCTGCTAAATAGTGTGTCAGAGACCCCACTGGTCCCCACTGGAGTTTTTCACTTCCCATGGTTAATTGTTGTCAGCGGTACGTCCCTTACTTTACTCTCCCAGAGTGAGACCGTACTTGCAGCAATTTGTTCTGGTGATTTGTTGTCAGAGGTAAGCTTAAACTTTCTGCACTACTTGAAGCTCGCCTATTTTATTTGTTGTCAGAGGTACACTTAAACATTTTGCACTACTTGCAATGATTTTGTTCAGGTAATTTGTTGTCAGAGGTACACTTAAACTTTCTGCACTACTTGCAACTCATACCATGCCTATACTTCCGCGTGTTTCACCCTAACCCCAAGACCACTTGACGTATCGATTCAAACCTTTTAGTTCTTTGATTCCAAAGGGGGTGGGGACACGAGACGGTGTTGCCTTGATCTAACTGTACGTGGTATTTAAAAGTACTCACGTTTTTGGCTCAGCTTCACTCGCCCATGCCTCCCGTCCATGTGGATCCTGTTCGTGAAGCCAATTGTTGTGGAGTATTTTAAACCAACACTCGACACAAGGTTTTAGATCGATAGTCAAGTTGTCTTTATTGCACCGGTGGGGAAGCAGTCTGCTCTGTCTTAGCCAGACCTTTCCAAATTGTTATAGCAAACACTACATTTTTATACATTACAATACACATGGCCATCTCATGCACAATTCATTCCTACCACCTGATTGGATCAGGCCCACATGCACCTTCACGGATTGGTTACGAATCTTAATATAAACATGTATAAGTTGCCTTTTCAATCAATCACTCAACCTGCTGAATGCTAATTAAAAGATACCTTGGAATGTAACCTAGGTAATAAAGTTCTTACGGGCAGTTGAAATGCTGGACATCCTGTCTCCAATTAATTGTTTTATATCTCTCCAAAGGTCAGCTATCTTTGACCGCATCTTTATGGATGTGGTCTTTCATGTTAGTCCCTCTTTCTTACACCCGCCAGCATTGTCAGTTTAACTCTTTTCCCCACTGCAGCCGGCGTGACATCGGCCGTCTCCATTTCTCTGCTCCCCTCACTCACTCCAACCTACCTCCCTCTGAACTTGCAGCACTCCATTCTCTCAGATCCAACCCCGACATTGTCATTAAATCTGCTGACAAGAGTGGTGCTGTTGTTGTTTGGCGAACCGACCTCTACCTGAACGCCAATTCTCCAACACCTCCTTCTACCTCCGCCTGGACCATAACCCCAATACCGAACATCAAGCCACCATTTCCAAGACTGTCACTGACCTCATCTCCTTTGGAGATCTTCCCCCCCACGGCTGCCAACCTCATAGTTCCCCAACCCCACACAGCCTGCTTCTACCTCCCTCCCAAGATCCACAAACAGGACTGCCCTGGTAGACCCATCGTTTCAGCCTGTTCTTGCCCCACAGAACTTATCTCTTCCTATCTCAACTCTATTTTTTCTCCCCTTGTCCAGTCCCTTCCCACTTACATCCGCGACTCTTCCGACGCCCTCCGTCACTTTAACAGTTTCCAGTTTCCTGGCCCCAACCGCCTCCTTTTCACTATGGACGTACAATCCCTCTACACCTCCATACCCCACCAGGATGGCCTGTGGGTGCTCTTCAAATTTTGAAATTGTGCCCTGTACACCCAAGCCTAAGTCACTAATATATATCAAGAAAAGCAGTGGTCCTAGTACCGACCTCAGGGAACACCACTGTATACCTTCCCCAGTCCGAAAAACAACCGTTCACCACTACTCTGTTTCCTGTCACTTAGCCAAATTTGTATCCATACTGCCACTATCCCTTTTATTCCATGGGCTTTAACTTTGATAAACTGCCACATAATAGGCTTGCCAGCAAATGCCTTTTGGAACTCCACATACACCACATCAACCACACTGCCCTCATCAACCCTCTCTGTCACCTCATCAAAAAACTCAATCAAGTTAGTTAAACATGATTTGCCTTTAACAAATCCATGCTGGCTTTCCTTAATTAATCCATACTTGTCCAAGTGAAATTTAATTTGTCCCGGATTATCGCTTCTAAAAGCTTCCCCACTACTGAGATTAAATTGACTGGCCTGTAGTTGCTGGGTTTATCCTTTCACTCTTTTTTGAACAAGGGTGTAACATTTGCAATTCTCCAGTCCTCTGGCACCAGCCCTGTATCCAAGGAGGATTATGGCCAGTACCTCCACAATTTCCACCTTTACTTCCCTCAGCATCCAAGAATGAATCCCATCCCATCCTGGTGACTTATCTACTTTAAGTACAGCCAGCCTTTCTACTACCTCCTCTTTATCAATTTTTATCCCAGCCAGTATCTCCATTACTTGCTCTTTCACTATGACTTTGGCAGCATCTTCTTCCTTGATGAAGGCCGATGCAAAGTACTCATTTAGTACCTCAGCCATACCCTCTGCCTCCATGCGTAGTGTTATGTTCATTAATAACTAGACATTCTTATTATGAACACAGCTAGCTTCTAGCTAGTCATTTATTCAGTACACATTCTCTAGGTACAGTATCTGTAGAGATGCAGCATGTGTGCTCCTGTGTGCAGACTGCCATCTTGACTGTTGCCTTGTGGGTAGCCTAGTGCCTCATGGGTAATGTAGTCTTAATATCTATACAGCTGGGTAGTATAGTCTTATACATACAGCTATATACAGCTCTACACAGCTCTACGGCTCCACCTAGTGTCCACTATAGAATGACATGTCATTGATCATTACATCCCCCTTTCTTTGAGGTTTAACAAAATCAATATCAATCAACTTTCAAGAAAACAATAAAGATAATATCAGTAACACTTTTGTTAGTGCTCTATAAACATAAACATTTTCAAAACAGTCAACACATTTTCAAAGCTTTACATTGTACTCAAAGATTAAGTCTATCAGGCTATTTTACTTCACGTGTGGATCTTCTCAACACGGGTAAGTCTGATGTGTCTTCATGAGATTGTTCTGACGGTGAATGACAAGATTCAGTTGCGGCATTGTCATCAATCTGCTCTTGTATAGATCGAGGTCTCCTTGCGATCTTTGCTTGGAGAGGGTTCCAGTGTTTCCTTCACTCTTTATGCCATAACTCTCAATGTAGTCAATGCACTCTCGAAAAACTGCTGGCAGCTGGATCCCATCATACAGCATAGTCCTCTCAGCAGCCTCGGCTAATGGAACACCAAAGATTGGCCTGAGGGAAGAAGGAGTATCCACCGGAACTGCTTCCTGCTCTGGTGCAGGCTTCTTCTTTTTCTTTTTCTCTTTCCACTGCTTAACAACATCTGCTGCGGTTATATCTTTGGACTTTTTCTCCTTGTGTTTTTCCTCTTTGTGCTTTTCTTTGACCTTAAAGTCTTTTTCTTTCTTCTTGGAGAAACTAGGCTTTTTGAAGACATGGATACCCTTTGGCCTTTTCATCCTTGATGGGCTCTCTGCTTCATCACCGGAGTCATCTGGTCTGCTTATGGCACAGTTTATACGGTAGACTCTCTTGACCAGTTCTAAGTCTTCACAAACTTTGTCACCTAGTATCGAATCAAGTCTTTCAGCCACAACAGAAAACATGAGATGATGCACTTTGTCTTTGACTGTCACTTTAAGTCTGCATACACCTAAGCTATCTATTTTTTGTCCATTATAGTCCTTCAGTAGTACAGACTTTTTCTGTATTTTGGGCTTTTCTTTCATATTGTTAATGTCACTCAAACTGATTAAGTTTGCTATTGCCCCAGTGTCCAGTTTCAATGTAACTAATGCTCCATTTACCTGCAGTGGGATCATCCATTTGTCCTCTTTTACTGCATTAACTTTATGTTCAGCATTGTCTATTTCTGAGGGCTGCACATTTTCTGTATCTTTTTTGATATCGTCACATGACACCATTCCTACAAAAAATGTCTCACTTAAATCAGTGTCCTCAATTACATTAACTCATTGCCCTTTCTTAGTTTTTACTTTTGAAAAGCATTGTTTGGCAAAGTGATTCTTTCCTTTACACTTTGTGCACATTTTTCCAAACGCTGGGCATTGTCTTAACTGGTGTTTGTAACCACAGCGTTTACAATTAAAAATTTCATCCTCCGATTGCTTTTCATTTCTGTTCTGCCCACGTTGCTTCCCCTTGTAGGACACAGCACCAACAGCAGCATTATCACTCATTACAATCGCATCATTATTGATTTCACTGAAAGTCTTCGCGTGCTTTCGAGCTAGCTCGCTGGCTTGGCATATTTTCACTGCATTTACCAAATTTAGTTCGGTTTCTCTCAACAGACATTCCCTGACTTTTTTATCATGAATACCAAACACAATCTGGTCATGAATCATGGATGCTTTGAGCTCAGAGGAATTACATGTCTGTGCTTTCAGTTTCAGATCAGTTATAAAGCTATCAAAAGTCTCATTTTGCTGCTGTGTCCTTGAACAGAACATGTATCTTTCATAGGTCTCATTCTTTTTGGGAGAACAATGTGCATCAAATTTCTTTAGCACATCGTCTAATTTGTCTCTGTTCTCCGCTAGATTAAATACAAATGTATTAAATACCTCTATCGCCTGTGGGCCTGCAACCGTAAGCAGCAACGCTATCTTCCTTGCGTCTGGCTTCGTACCGAATCCGATGGCTGCAATGTAGAGTTTGAATTGTTGTTTAAAAGTCTGCCAATTGTAGTCGATTTTTTCTGTGAGATTCAAACGCTCTGGTGGCTTCAAATTCTCCATGTCGCTTTTCACAATTTTCAGCAGATCTTCACCACCCTGGTACCATCTTATGTTCATTAATAACTAGACATTCTTATTATGAACACAGCTAGCTTCTAGCTAGTCATTTATTCAGTACACGTTCTCTAGGTACAGTATCTGTAGAGATGCAGCATGTGTGCTCCTGTGTGCAGGCTGCCATCTTGACTGTTGCCTTGTGGGTAGCCTAGTGCCTCATGGGTAATGTAGTCTTAATATCTATACAGCTGGGTAGTGTAGTCTTATCCATACAGCTATATACAGCTCTACGGCTCCACCTAGTGTCCACTATAGAATGACATGTTATTGATCATTACACGTCGGTCTCCTTTTTGGTCCCTAATCGGCCCCACCCCTCCTCTTACTACTCAGTCACTATTAATATACCAGAGAAGACTCTAGGATTCCCTTTTATGTTAGCTGCCAATCTGTTCTCATACTCTCTCTTTGCCCCCTTATCTCCTATTTCACTTCCCCTCTGAACTTTTTATATTCAGCCTAGTTCTCACTTGTATTCTCAACCTGACATCTGTCTTTTTCTGCTTCATCTTACTCTCTATCTCTTTCATCATCCAGGGTGCACTGGCTTTGTTGCCCAATCTTTCCCCTCATGCGAATGTACCTCAACTATACCCGAACCATCTCTTTAAAGGCAGCCCATTGTTCAATTACAGTTTTGCCTGCCAATCTTTGATTCCAATTTACCCAGGCCAAGTCCATTCTCAACCCACTGAAATTGGCCTTCCTCCAATTAAGTATTTTTACTCTGCTCCCTGTCCTTTTCCATAGCGAATCTAAACCTTATGATACTTTGATCACTGTTCCCTAAATGTTCCCCGACTGACACTTGTTCCACTTAACCCATCTCATTCCCCAGAACCAGATCCAGCAATGCCTCCTTCCTCATTGGGCCAGAAACATACTGATCAAGAAAGTTCTCCTGAACAGATTTCAGAAATTCTTCCCCTCTCTGCCCTTTACACTATTACTATCCCAGGCTATATTAGGATAGTTGAAGTCCCCCATTATCACTACTAGATAGTTCTTGCACCTCTCTGTAATTTCCCTGCAAATTTGCTCCTCTATCTCCTTCCCACTAGTTGGCAGCCTATAGAATACACCTAGTAGTGTAATGGCACCTCTGTTGTTTCTCAACTCTTACCAAATAGATTCTGTCCTTGACCCCTCCAGGACATCCTCTCTCTCCAGCTCTGTAACATTCTCCTTAATCAACACTGCCACCCCACCTCTTTTCTTTCCATACATATCTTTCCTGAACACCATATATCCAGGAATATTTAGTACCCAATCCTGCCCTTTTTTGAGCCAGGTCTCCGTTTTCACCATGATATCATATTCCCATGTGTCTATTTGTCCCTGCAGCTCACCAACCTTATTTACCACACTTCGTGTTTCAGCGGCAGAGCGGGACTATAAAAGGCTCCCGAGGCCCAGGTAAGGCCTCAGAGCGTCGGCGGGTGTTTCAGCGGCAGAGCGGGGCTATAAAAGGCTCCCGAGACCCAGGTAAGACCTCAGAGCGTCGGCGGGTGTTTCAGCGGCAGATCGGGGCTATAAAAGGCTCCCAAGACCCAGGTAAGGCCTCAGAGCGTAGGTGGGTGTTTCAGCGGCAGAGCGGGGCTATAAAAGGCTCCCGAGACCAGTCTCTGAACTCGGAACACAGAGGGAAGGAGAGAGGTAAAAAGAAATCGAAGTGTGAACACTGGTTTATAGTTTCTAAGGTGCGATATTCATCATCTAGAATCAGGGCAGAGGGTATTTAAAAATAATATTAATAAATTTAATTAATTACATAGAATGGGAGAGCAGGTAATGTGTTACTGCTGCAATATGTGGGAGCTGGTGGAGACCATTGATGCTCATGGTGATCACATTTGCAGTAAGTGTTGGCTGCTCGAGGAATTCCGGCTCCGTGTTGAAGAGCTGGAGTCTGAGCTTCAAACACTGAGACACATCAGGGAGGGGGAGAGTTACCTGGACTCTGTGTTTCAGGAGGTAGTCACACCAATTAGATTAATTAATTCAGATGTAGTCCGTGGCCAGGGTCAGGATGGTGTGACTAGAAGTGAGGCAGGTACGGGGATCCAGGAGGTAGTGTTGGAGGAGCCGCAGCCCTTGCTCTTGTCCAACAGGTTTGAGGCTCTTACTCCCTGTGAGGATGGGAACAGGGACTGCAGAGAGGATGAGCAACCTGGCCACAGCACCGTGGAGCGGGGGGCCATTCAAGTGGGGGGAGTTAAAAGAAATGTTGTAGTGATAGGGGTATAGTATAGTTAGGGGGATAAATAGGGTTCTTTGCAGCCGAGAGCGAGAGTCCCGAAGGCTGTGTTGCCTGCCCGGTGCCAGGGTTAAGGACATCTCCTCTGGGCTGGAGAGAAACTTGGAATGGGAAGGGGAGGATCCAGTTGTCGTGGTCCATGTTGGTACCAACGACATAGATAGGACAAGGAAAGAGGTTCTGCTGAGGGAGTTTGAGCAGCTAGGGGCCAAATTAAAAAGCAGAACCACAAGGGTAATAATCTCTGGATTACTACCTGAGCCACATGCAAATTTGGCTAGGGTAAATAAAATTAGAGATTTAAATGCGTGGCTCAAAGACTGGTGTGGGAGAAATGGGTTTTGCTTCTTGGGACACTGGCATCAGTACTGGGACAAGAGAGAGCTGTTCCGTTGGGACAGACTTCACTTGGCCAGTGCTGGGACTAGAGTCCTGGCGAATCGAATAACTAGGGCTGTAGAGAGGGCTTTAAACTAATTAGTAGGGAGGAGGTTTTAAGAGAGCGAAAAATAAAAATGACAGCGGAGAAGGCAATAGAGCAAGGTAGCAGTGGGGGAATTAAAAACTAGAGCTTGTCAGGAAGGGACAGAATGTATAATGGTAAAGTAGTAAAGGGGGTAAAAGCAGGAATAAATTGTCAGAAAACATATTTGAAAGTTCTTTATCTGAATGCACGCAGCATTCGTAACAAAATAAACGAGTTGACGGTACAAATAACTACACATGGGTATGATCTGGTGGCCATTACAGAAACATGGCTGCAAGATGATCATGACTGGGAACTAAACATACAAGGGTATTTGACAATTAGGAAGGACAGACAGGAAGGAAAGGGAGGTGGGGTTGCTATGTTAATCAAGGATGGAATCACTGCAATAGTCAGAAATGATATTGGGTCAAAGGATCAGGATAGTGAAACAGTTTGGGTAGAGATAAGGAATAATAAGGGGAAAAAGTCACTAGTGGGCGTAGTCAATAGGCCTCCTAACAGTTGCAACTCTGTTGGTCGGTGTATAAATCAGGAAATAGTTGGGGCTTGTAATAAGGGAACAGCTATAATCATGGGGGATTTTAACTTTCATATTGACTGGACTAATCAAATTGGGCATGGAAGCCTTGAGGAAGAGTTCTTAGAGTGTATTAGGGATG
The DNA here is from genome assembly GCF_052327205.1 of Somniosus microcephalus. Taxonomy (NCBI): domain Eukaryota; kingdom Metazoa; phylum Chordata; class Chondrichthyes; order Squaliformes; family Somniosidae; genus Somniosus; species Somniosus microcephalus. Next base: position 108,856,922 of record NC_140997.1, read on the forward strand.
GGTTCCTTGAGCAGTATGTAACTGAACCAACCAGGGGGCAGGCAATCTTAGATGTGGTCCTGTGTAATAAGACAGGATTAATAAAAAATGTCCTAGTAAAGGATCCCCTTGGAATGAGTGACCATAATATGGTTGAATTCCAAATTCAGTTTGAGGGTGAGAGAGTTGGATCTCAAACCAGCGTACTGAGCTTAAATACAGGAGGCTATGAAGGTATGAGAGTAGAATTGACTAAAGTGGACTGGGAAAACAGATTAAAGTGTAAGATGGTACAAGAGCAGTGGTCTACATTCAAGGAGATATTTCACATCTTTCAAGATAAATATATTCCACTGAGGAAAAAGGGGAGTAAAAGAAAAGACAGCCATCCGTGGCTTAGTAAAATAATAAAGGATAGTATCTGACTGAGAACAAGGGCATATAAAGTAGCCAAATCTAATGGGAGGGTAGAAGATTGGGAAGCATTTAAAAGCCAGCAAACAATAACTAAAAGATTGATTAAGAAAGGGAAGATAGATTATGAAAGTAAACTAGCAAAAAATATAAAAACAGATAGCAAGAGTTTCTACAGCTATATAAAAAGAAAAAGGGTGGCTAAAGTGAACGTTGGTCCCTTAGAGGATGGGACTGGGAAACTAATGGTGGGGAACATGGAGATGGCAAAGACGCTGAACAAATATTTTGTATCAGTCTTTACAGTAGAGGACACTAAAAATATCCCAACACTGGACAAACAGGGGGCAATGGGGGGCGGGGGGGAGCTAAACACGATTAAAATCACTAAGGAGATGGTACTTGGTAAAATAATGGGAGTTAAGGCGGATAAATCCCCTGGACCTGATGGCCTACATCCTAGGGTCTTGCGAGAAGTGGTGGTAGGGATTGTGGATGCATTGGTGATTATTTTCCAAAACTCCCTGGACTCGGGAAAGGTTCCGGCAGAATGGAAAACTGCTAATGTAACACCCTTATTTAAGAAGGGAAGTAGACAAAAAGCCGGAAACTATAAACCAGTTAGCCTAACATCTGTGGTTGGCAAAATGTTGGAGTCCATTATTAAGGAAACAGTAACAGAGCATTTGGATAAACATAATTTAATAGGACAGAGTCAGTATGGTTTTATGAAGGGGAAGTCATGTTTGACAAATTTGCTCGAATTCTTTGAGGACAAAACATACAGGGTGGATAAAGGGGAACCAGTGGATGTAGTGTATTTGGACTTCCAAAAGGCATTTGACAAGGTTCCACACAAAAGATTACTGATCAAGATAAAAAACCACGGGATCGGGGGTAATATACTGGCATGGGTGGAAGTTTGGCTATCTAACAGAAAACAAAGAGTTGGGATAAATGATTCATTCTCGGGCTGGCAATCAGTAACCAGTGGTGTTCCGCAGGGGTCAGTGCTGGGACCCCAGCTCTTTACAATCTATATTAATGATTTGGAGGAAGGGACCGAGTGCAACATATCCAAGTTTGCCGACGATACAAAGATGGGAGGGAAAGCAGTGAGTGAGGAGGACATAAAAAACCTGCAAAAGGACATAGACAGGCTAAGTGAGTGGGCAGAGATTTGGCAGATGCAATATAATGTTGGAAAGTGTGAGGTTATGCACTTTGGCAGAAAAAATCAAAGAAGAAGTTATTATCTAAATGGAGAGAAACTACAAAGTGCTACAGTACAAAGGGATCTGGGGGTCTTGGTGCATGAAACACAAAGTTAGTATGCAGGTGCAGCAGGTGATCAGGAAGGCCAATGGAATCTTGGCTTTTATTGCAAGGGGGATGGAGTATAAAAACAGGGAAGTCTTGCTGCAGTTATACAGGGTATTGGTGAGGCCACACCTGGAATACTGCGTGCAGTTTTGGTTTCCATATTTAAGAAAAGATATACTTGCTCTCGAGGCAGTTCAGAGAAGGTTCGCTCAGTTGATTCCGGAGATGAGGGGGTTGACGTATGAGGAAAGGTTGAGTAGGTTGGGACTCTACTCATTGGAGTTCAGAAGAATGAGAGGCGATCTTATCGAAACATATAAGATTGTGAGGGGCTTGATCGGGTGGATGTGGTGAGGATGTTTCCACTGATGGGTGAGACTAGAACTAGGGGGCATAATCTTAGAATAAGGGGCTGCCCTTTCAAAACTGAGATGAGGAGAAACTTCTTCACTCAGAGGGTAGTAAATCTATGGAATTTGCTACCTCAGAGAGCTGTGGAAGCTGCAACATTAAATAAATTTAAAATGGAGATAGACAGTTTCCTAGCAGATAAGGGAATTAGGGGTTACGGGGAGAGGGCAGGGAAGTGGACGTGAGTCTAGATTCGGATCAGTCATGATCCTATTGAATGGCGGAGCAGGCCCGAGGGGCCGTATGGCCTACTCCTGCTCCTACTTCTTATGTTCTTAGGTTCTTATGTATGCACTGTAAACCTATCTTTGACCTGTCTTAGTCTGACCCCACTTAATACCATACTATTTCTTACTAGAGTGCTACCTGTCTCTCCCCATCCTTGTGCACCTTATTTCTCCTTTCTAATGCTACATCCTGGTGCCCACCCCATGCCAAATTAGTTTAAACCCCCTCCAACAGCAGTAGCAAAAGCCCCCCATCCCAGGGTGACATTGCTCCCAGCTCTGTTGAGGTGCAACCCATCCGGCCTGTATAGGCTTCACCTCGCGCAGAACCGGTCCCAATGTCCCAGGAATCTAAAGCCCTCCCTTCTGCGCCATCTCTCCAGCCACGCATTAATTTGCTCTATCCTCTGATTTCTATACTCACTTGCTCATGGTACCGGGAGTAATCCGGATGTTACTATCTTTGAGGTCCTGATTTTAATTTTTTCCCTAGCTCTCTCAATTCTGCATGTAGGACCTCATCTCTCTTTCTACCTATGTTGTTGATATCAATAGGGACCACGACCTCTGGCTGTTCACCCTCCCTCATCAGAATGAACTGCAGCGACTCAGTGACATCCTTGACCCTGGCACTAGGGAGGCAACATACCATCCAGAGGGGAAGGAATTCGCAGGGCTGAGGGGAAAGAATTTGCAGGGCTATGGGGAAAGGGTGAAGGGGTGGGTCTACCTCAATTGCTCTTGCAGAGAGCTGGCATGGAATTGATACGTCGGATGGCCTCTGTCTTGTTTTGCACACTTTGTACAAAAATAATAAATTGTAGGACACTGGAGTGTTACAGTTTAAACTCTTTTAATGAAGCATCAGGTCTGTGCTTACTCATATCAGTACAGCACCGTGTGGACAAGATGGAGTCAGGACACCCTGGGTCTTCTAAACAATAGCAGTCCTTACAGATGCCTGCAGGCCAATGACAACTCAGCATGTGATCACATGTGAATATAATAGGTATTCCTTACAGATGCCTGCGGGCCAATGATAATTCAGTATGCAAATGTTACATCCCCTTTCTTTTAAAAGAAAAATGTTATGCATTACTTTTGAACCTTTCTTCTACATAATGTTCTCAGTAGCATCAACATATAAGTAAACTCAACATTTAACTAGCACTGAAAACATCTCAACATTTCAATAACGATGTACAGTTCTTTTTAGGGCAGCGAACCACCTACACCCTTTGACAGTTCACAAGTCAAGGTGGAGCGGGTGGAGGCGGAGCAGCGCGGCAGAGCAACTACAAGAGGCCCCAGAGGTTCAGGTAGGCCTCAGTGTGGCATCGGCAGCGGGTGGAGGTGGAGCAGTGCGGCAGAGCGACTACAAGAGGCCCCAGAGGCTCAGGTAGGCCTCAGTGCGGCATCGGCAGCGGGTGGAGGCGGAGCAGCGCGACTACAAGAGGCCCCAGAGGCTCAGGTAGGCCTCAGTGCGGCATCGGTAGTGGGTGGAGGCGGAGCAGCACGGTAGAGCGACTACAAGAGGCCCCAGAGGCTCAGGTAGGCCTCACCAATCTCCAATCTCAGGCAAGGAGAGAGGTAAAAAGTATTCAAGGTGTGACGTCACCACAAAACAGGTAGGTGATTGGTTGGAGTACTTCTCTCATTTTAAAACTTTAAGTCTGTGGTTTATAGTTTTTAAGGTTGCTGTGGTGTACCAAGGCCTTACTGGTGCAGAGTGACTGTTGGTAAACCATTTAACAGGTGTAACTAGAGGGATTGATTTAATTTAAATCCAATTAATTAAAGGGGATACGAGCATCTAAAATCAGGCAGAGGGTGTCCATAACTAACAATAAAAAATTTAATTAATCACATAGAATGGAGCAGGTGATGTGTTACTGTTGCGAGATGTGGGAGCCGGTGAACCCCATTGAGGCTCACAGTGATTACGTCTGTGACAAGAGTCTGCTGCTACAGGAACTCCAGCTCCGTGTTGATGAGCTGGAGTCTGAGCTTCAGACACTGCAACACATCAGGGAGGGGGAGAAGTACCTGGACTCTGTGTATCAGGAGGTGGTCACACCTATGAAGTTAAGTAATTCAGATGTAGCCCATGGTCAGGGACAGGACGGTGTGACTACGAGTGAGGCAGGTACGGGGATCCAGGAGGTAGAGCTGGAGGAGCCGCAGCCCTTGCTCTTGACCAACAGGTTTGAGGTTCTTACTCCCTGTGGGGACAGGAGCAGGGACTGCAGGGAGGATGAGCAACCTGGCCACAGCACCGTGGAACGGGGGGCCATTCAAGAAGGGGGAGTAAATAGAAATGTTGTAGTGGTAGGGGATAGTATTATTAGGGGGAGTGATAGAGTTCTCTGCAGCCGAGAGCGAGATTCCCGAAGGCTGTGTTGCCTACCCGGTGACAGGGTTAAGGACATCTCCTCTGGGCTGGAAAGAAACTTGCAGTGGGAGGGGGTGGATCCAGTTGTCGTGGTCCATGTTGGTACAAACGACGTAGATAGGACTAGGAAGCCGGTTCTGTTAAAGGAGTATGAGCAGCTAGGGGTCAAATTAAAAAACAGAACCTCAAGTGTAATCTGGATTATTACCTGAGCCACGAGCGAATTTGGCTAGGACAAATAAAATTAGAAAGTTAAATGCGAGGCTCAAAGACTGGTGTGGGAGAAATGGGTTTTGCTTCCTGGGACACTGGCACCAGTACTGGGGCAGGAGGGAGCTGTTCCGTTGGGACGGGCTTCACTTGGCCAGTGCTGGGACTAGAGTCCTGGCAGATCATATAACTAGGGCTGTAGAGAGGGCTTTAAACTAACTAGTGGGGGGGAGGTTCCCAGAGAGCAAATAATAAAAATGACAACAGAGAAGGTCATAGACTTAGGTAGCAGTGGGGAAATTAAAAACCAGAGTGTGTCAGGAAGGGGCAGAAGGTATGGAGTAAAAGGTAAAGTAATAAAAAGGGCAAAAGCAGGAACTAAGTGTCACAAAACATATTTGAAAGTTCTCTCTCTGAATGCACGTAGCATTCGTAACAAAATAGACGAGTTAATGGCACAAATAACTACATATGGGTATGATCTTGTGGCCATTACAGAAACATGACTGCAGGGTGACAATGCCTGGGAATTAAACATACCAGGTTATTTAACGATCAGGAAGGACAGGCAGGAAGGAAGGGGAGGTGGGGTGGCTATGTTAATAAAGGAAGGAATCACTGTAATACAGAGAAATGATATTGGGTCAAAAGATCAGGATAATGAAACAGTTTGGGTGGAGGTAAGGAATAATAAGGGGAAAAAAACACTAGTGGGCGTAGTCTATAGGCCTCTGAACAGTTGCAACTCTGTTGGACGGAGTATCAATCAGGAAATAGTTGAGGCTTGTAATAAGGGAACATCTATAATTATGGGGGATTTTAACTATCATATTAATTGGACAAATCAAATTGGGCAGGGCTGCCTTGAGGATGAGTTCATTGAGTGTATTAGGGATGGGTTTCTTGAGCAGTATGTAACTGAACTGACCAGGGGGCAAGCAACCTTAAATCTGGTCCTGTGTAACGAGACAGGATTAATTAAAAATGTCCCAGTAAAGGATCCCCTTGGAATGAGTGACCATAACATGGTTGAATTCCATATTCAACTAGAGGGTGAGAAGGTTGGATCTCAAACAAGCATGCTATGCTTGAATAAAGGAGACTATGAAGGTATGAGAGCGGAAATGAGTAGAGTGGATTGGGAAAATAGATTAAAGGGTAAGATGATACATGATCAGTGGTGTACATTTAAGGAGTTATTTTACAACTTCCAAAAAAAAAATATTCCACTGAGAAGAAAAGGGTGTAAAAGAAAAGACAGCCATCCGTGGCTAAGTAAAGAAATTAAGGATAGTATTCGACTAAAAGCAAGGGCATATAAGGTAGCCAAATCTAGTGGGAGGATAGAGGATTGGGAAAACTTTAAAAGACAGCAAAAAATAACAAAAAGATTGATTAAGAAAGGGAAGATAGATTATGAAAGTAAATTAGCAAAAGATATAAAAACAGATAGTAAGAGTTTTTATAGTTGTATAAAAAGAAAAAGGGTGGCTGAAGTAAATGTTGGTCCCTTAGAGGATGAGACCGGGAAATTAATGGTGGGAAATATGGAGATGGCAAAAACACTGAATGAATATTTTGTATCAGTCTTTACAGAAGAAGACACTAAGAATATCCCAACACTGGACAAACAGGGGGCTATAGGGGGGGAGGAGCTAAACACGATCAAAATCACTAAGGAAGTGGTACTCGGTAAAATAATGGGACTCAAGGCGGATAAATCACCTGGACCTGATGGCTTACATCCTAGGGTCTTGAGGGAAGTGGCGGTAGGGATTGTGGATGCATTGGTAATAATTTTCCAATACTCCCTGGACTCGGCAAAGGTCCCGGCAGACTGGAAAACTGCTAATGTAACACCCTTATTTAAAAAGGGCAGTAGACAGAAGGCTGGAAACTATAGACCGGTTAGCCTAACATCTGTGGTAGGTAAAATTTTGGAGTCCATTATTAAGGAGACAGTAACAGGATATTTGGATAATCATAATTTAATAGGACAAAGCCAGCATGGTTTTATGAAGGGGAAGTCATGTTTGACAAATTTGCTGGAGTTCTTTGAGGAAGTAACATATAGGGTGGATAAAGGGGAACCAGTGGACGTAGTGTATTTAGACTTCCAAAAGGCATTTGACAAGGTGCCACACAAAAGATTATTGCTTAAGATAAAAAATCACGGGATTGGGGGTAATATTCTGGCATGGATAGAGGATTGGCTATCTAACAGAAGGCAGAGAGTTGGGATAAATGGTTCATTCTCAGACTGGCAATCAGTAACTAGTGGTGTTCCGCAGGGGTCAGTTTGGGTCCCCAACTCTTTACAATCTATATTAACGATTTGGAGGAGGGGACCGAGTGTAACATATCAAAGTTTGCAGATGATACTAAGATGGGAGGGAAAGTAATGAGTGAGGAGGACATAAAAAACATGCAAGGGGACATAGACAGGCTAAGTAAGTGGGCAGAGATTTGGCAGATGGAATACAATACTGGAAAGTGTGAGGTTATGCACTTTGGCAGGAAAAATCATAGAGCAAGTTATTATCTTAATGGCAAGAAACTGGAAAGTACTGAAGTACAAAGGGATCTGGGGGTCCTGGTGCACGAAACTCAAAAGGTTAGTATGCAGGTGCAGCAAGTGATTAAGAAGGCCAATGGAATGTTGGCTTTCATTGCTGGGGGAATAGAATATAAAAATAGGGAGGTATTGCTGCAGTTGTACAAGGTATTGGTGAGACCGCACCTGGAATACTGCATACAGTTTTGGTGTCCATACTTAAGAAAAGACATACTTACTCTCGAGTCAGTACAAAGAAGGTTCACTCGGTTAATCCCGGGGATGAGGGGATGGACATATGAGGAGAGGTTGAGTAGATTGGGACTCTACTCATTGGAGTTCAGAAGAATGAGAGGCGATCTTATTGAAACATATAAGATTGTGAAGGGGTTGGATCGGGTGGATGCGGGGAAGATGTTCCCGATGATGGGTGAAACTAGAACTAGGGGGCATAGTCTTAGAATAAGGGGCTGTTCTTTGAAAACTGAGATGAGGAGGAACTACTTCACTCAGAGGGTGGTAGGTCCATGGAATATGCTGCCCCAAAAAGCTGTAGAAGCTACATCATTACATAAATTTAAAACAGAAATAGACAGTTTCCTAGAAGTAAAGGGTTATGGGGAGCGGGCAGGAATTTGGACATGAGTCTCGGTTCGGATCGGACATGGCCCTGTGGGTAGCAGAGCGGGCCCAGGGGCCGTGTAGCCTGATCCTGCTCCTATTTCGTGTGTCTAATTCTGTTAGATTCAGGAGATGGTTCTGTGATAATAGATTGGCGGTTAGGATCAGATCAGCCATGATCTTATTGAATGGCGGAGCAGGCTCGAGGGGCCGATTGGCCTACTCCTGCTCCTATTTCTTATGTTCTTATGTATTGTAATGTATAAAAATGTAGTGTTTGCTGTAACAATTTGGAAAAGTCTGACTAAGGCAGAGCAGACTGTTTCCCCACCGGTGCAATAACGACAACTTGACTATCGATCTAAAACTTTGTGTCGAGTGTTGGTTTAAAATACTCCACAACAACAGCAGTTTGCAATGAAAAGATCTAGAGAGGGTAAGAGGCCAGAGGGGTCCAGGTAGAACGAGAATTCTGAAAGCGGGAGAAAGGGTGAGCCGTGCGGGGGGAAGACTCCTGGCCAAAGAAGTGGGCACGGAGACGAAGGCGGCGGAAAAAGAACTCAGCATCGTGCCGACTTCGAAATTCATTGAGGTGGGGGCATAAGGGGCTGAAGCTCAGTCCTTTGCTGAGGACTGATCATTCAGGGTCAGAGAGGGGAAGGTCAGAGGGGATAGTGAATACTCGGCAGGGGGTGAGATTGGGAGAAGGGATGGGATCAGAGGAAAGTGAAGGGAAGAAGGTTCCGGAGGGGCGTTGGTGTCCAAGAGTTGTTGAAGCTTGCGATCTTTGACACCTGAAAGGAAGAAAAAAAGTTTTTTGTTAAAGCGCCGGATGAGGCGAACGATGAAATGGAACTGTGGACCAGGACAGCTTTGAGATAGAGTGAGTCGGTGCTGCTGAAGAGAGAGGTCGAGAGTGTTCATGTGGCTTTGCATGGCATTCAGCGTGGATCTCAGGATATGGCGAGAGCAGTGGTTCGAGGAACGCTGAATATCTTGGAGATATCTGTAGTCCTGGGTGAATCCAAAACACGAAGGGTGGAATTTCAGTTGGAATCCACGTGGAGTAAGTCGGAGCCGGATACAGTTGCTGAGGAAAGATATGTGGCTGTGAAAGCGAGTTTTGGTAGATACCTGATCAAACACGAGAAGGGAGACAGAAAGCAATGAAGATGAACAAGGTAAAAGAGACAAACGGAAATCCCGTTGAACAGGAGCAGAATTTCTTCTTTAATACAAAAAGAAAATACTGCAGATGCTGGAAATCTGAAATAAAAACAGAAAATGCTGGAGACACTCAGCAGGCCAGGCAGCAACTGTGAAGAGAGAAACAGAGTTAACGTTTCAGGTCGATGACCTTTCATCAGAATTGGAAAAAAGCAGGAAATGAAACAGATTTTAAAGCAAGTTTAGGGGCTGGGAAATGGGGGAGGGGATGAAAGAACAAAAGGGAAGGTCTGTGATAGGATAAACAGCATGAGAGATTAAGAGACATTGAGAGATATTCAAGGCAAAAGGAGATGGTAATGGGACAGGTTAAGAAACAAAGGATGGATCCAGATGAAGTGTGAATTGCGCTGGCAGAATGAATGACAGCTCCCATGTGGGAGAGAAGAACAAAAGGCACAAACAAAAAGTGTGGATAAAAAATATATATATGATGATGATAGGGGCCTGCTCAGCGTGCATGTGCCCAAGATGATCAGAAATCCTCAAAACCACACAGGTGTGCATATTTTATGCAGGATTTTACTCTGTTAATGCACACTTTGTGAGTTTAAAGGCCATGTGAAGACGGTCATGGAGCCGCAAGGGCGATTGCAGAATGGCAAGGAAACACTCCCGGGCTCACACCAAGTCTCCCGGAAATAACCGCAGTGCCGGAGCCCGGGTGGCTGCGGCCGCACCGACAGCCAATAGCAGGGCACGCACCGCTCCCACAGCCAATACCAGGACGCGCCCCGCTCCCACAGCCAGTAGCAGGGCGCGCCCCGCTCCCACAGCCAGTAGCAGGGCGCGCCCCGCTCCCACAGCCAATAGCAGGGCGCGCCCCGCTCCCACAGTCAATACCAGGGCGCGCCCCGCTCCCACAGCCAGTAGCAGGGCGCGCCCCGCTCCCACAGCCAATAGCAGGGCGCGCCCCGCTCCCACAGCCAATACCAGGGCGCGCCCCGCTCCCACAGCCAATAGCAGGGCGCGACCCGCTCCCACAGCCAGTAGCAGGGCGGGCCCCGCTCCCACAGCCAGTAGCAGGGCGCGCCCCGCTCCCACAGCCAGTAGCAGGGCGCGCCCCGCTCCCACAGCCAGTAGCAGGGCGCGCCCCGCTCCCACAGCCAGTAGCAGGGCGCGCCTCGCTCCCACAGCCAACCAGCTACGCCGCAGACTGAATTGCTAATGCAGGCGCCGGGAAAAAACGCCGAGGTCACGAACTATGACCTTTGAAGGAAAGAAAGCAGTTTTACAAACAATGGAATAAAGCCTATTTGCTGCAGGTGAGCGCCGTTCCAACCCGCGCTCGACCCGGGGCCGCAGTCACACACCGCCGGGCCCCGGACCCCGGACCCGAGCTCACAAACACACTGCCCGCCCCGGATCCGAGCTCACACACACACCGCCCGCCCCGGACCCGAGCTCGCACACACACCGCCCGACTCCCAATCCGCACTAGTTGGCATTTCAACACCGCGATGGGAGGTGCCGCCGGCCGTCTGTGACCCCCCGACACTTTCACCTTCGCCACCGGGCCCTGGTTTTGCAGCAATAGCCTGACGGAACGAGCCGAGTGCCAGGCGAGGCTGGGCCGGGCCCGGCGTCCCCGGTGAGGTGAGGCGAGGCGGGGCCTGGCCCGGCGTTCCCGGTAAGGCGAGGCCCGGCGCGGTGAGGCGGGGCTGGCGTCCCTGGTGAGGCGAGGCCGGGCCCGGTGAGGCGAGGCCGAGTCCGGCGTCCCCGGTGAGGCGAGGCCGGGCCCGGCGTCCCCGGTGAGGCGGGGCAGGGCCCGGTGTCTCCGGTGAGGCGAGGCTGGGCCGGGCCCGGTGTCCCCGGTGTGGCCGGGCCCGGTGTCCCCGGTGAGGCGAGGCTGGGCCGGGCCCGGTGTCCCCGGTGAAGCGAGGCCGGGCCGGGCCCGGTGTCCCCGGTGAAGCGAGGCCGGGCCGGGCCCGGTGTCCCCGGTGAGGCCGGGCCCGGTGTCCCCGGTGTGGCCGGGCCCGGTGTCCCCGGTGAGGCGAGGCTGGGCCGGGCCCGGTGTCCCCGGTGAAGCGAGGCCGGGCCGGGCCCGGTGTCCCCGGTGAAGCGAGGCCGGGCCGGGCCCGGTGTCCCCGGTGAGGCGAGGCTGGGCCGGGCCCGGTGTCCCATGTGAGGCGAGGCTGGGCCGGGCCCGGTGTCCCTGGTGAGGCTGGGCCAGGCCCGGTGAGGCGGGGCCCGGTGCGGTGAGGCTGGGCCGAGTCCAGTGTCCCCGCTGAGGTGAGGCCGAGCCCAGGCCCGGTGTCCCCGGTGAGGTGAGGCTGGGCCGAGCCCGGTGTCCCCAGTGAGGTGAGGCTGGGCCGAACCCGGTGTCCCCGGTGAGTTGAGGCCGGGCCCGGTGAGGCTGGGCCGAGCCCGGTGTCCACGGTGAGGCTGGGCCGAGCCCGGTGTCCCTGGTGAAGTGAGGCTGGGCCGTCCCCGGTGAGGTGAGGCCGGGCCTGTTGAGGTGAGGCTGGGCCGAGCCCGGTGTCCACGGTGAGGTGAGGCTGGGCCGAGCCCGGTGAGGTGAGGCAGGGCTGAGCCCGGTGTCCCCGGTGAGGTGAGGCTGGGCCGAGACAGGTGTCCCCGGTGAGGTGAGGCTGGGCCGAGACCGGTGTCCCCAGTGAGGTGAGGCTAGGCTGGGCCGAGCCCGGTGTCCCCGATGAGGTGAGGCCGAGCCCGGTGTCTCCCCGGCTGCAGCCCCGAGCGGTCTTTAACACGAACAGCAGAAATGAGGGGCCCAGGCGGAGTGAAGCGCCGCAGCCAATCAGTGCGTCCGGCGCCTGCACCCTGGGGCAGCAGCCAATGGGCTCTCAGCAGCGAGGGGTGGGCCGTCAGCACCCGCGGCGTTGCTCATAGTTACTGTGCCAGCGTCCTTTCAATTTGACAGCCTTTCGAGAATGGCAATGTCTTTTAAAACATTAATAAAGTATTCAGATTATGTTAGTTTACATCTTCTGTCTTCAGTAGTTCTTGGGCAACAAGGAGAAGGGACAGCTGGGCCTGCATGGAAGAAAATGAACGGGTGCTGCGGGGCGGGACAGGCAAAGGATGATTTGGTCGCAAGGCTAGTTGGATGGCAGGAAGTAGGGTTAATGGATAGGAATCGTGTTCAGTGCAAGATTTTCTAGAAAGTATATATAAGAACATAACAAGAAGAACATAAGTATTAGGAGCAAGAGTAGGCCATTCCATTAGATCATGGCTGAACTTCTACCTCATCTCCACTTTCCTGCACTATCCCCATATCTATAGCTTGATTCCCTTAATATCCAAAATTCTATCGCTCTCTGTCTTGAATATACTCAACAACTGAGCATCCACAGCCCTTTGGGGTAGAGAATTCCAAAGATTCATCACCCTCTGAGTGAAGACATTTCTCCTCATCTCAGTCCTAACTGGCCGACCCCTTATTCTGAGACTGTGACCTCGAGACTGTGACCTCTAGACTCCCCAGCCAGGTGAAACATTCTCCCTGCATCTATCCTGTCAGGGCCTGTAAGAATTTTGTATGTTTCAATGAGATCACCTCTCATTCTTCTAAACTCCAGGGAATATAGACCTAGCCTACTCAATCTCTCCTCATTGGACAATCCCCCCATCCCAGGAACCAGTCTGGTGAATCTTCGTTGCACTCCCTTGATGGCAAGTATATCCTTCCTTAGGTATGGAGACCAAAATTGTACATCATACTCCAGGTGTGTTGTCACCAGGGCCCTATATAATTGCAGTACGACGTCTTTACTCTTATACTCAAATGCTCTTGTAATAAAGGCCAACATACCATTTGCTTTCCTAATTGCTTGCTGTACCTGCATGTTAACTTTCAGTAATTCAAGTACAAGGACACCCAGGTCTCTCAACACCAACATTTCCCAATCTCACCATTTAAAAAAATACTCTGCTTTTCTATTTTTCCTACCAAAGTGGGTGTCTTCACATTATATTCCATTTGCCATGTTCTTGCCCACTCACTTTGCCTGTCTAAATCCCCTTGAAGCCTCTTTGCATCCTCCTCACAACTTACATTCCCACCTAGCTTTGTATCATCAGCAAACTTGGATATATTACATTTGGTCCCCTCATCCAAATCATTGATATAGATTGTGAATAGCTGAGCCTTGCGGTACCCCACTAGTTACAGCCTGCCAACCCGAAAATGACCTGTTTATTCCTACTCTCTGTTTCCTGTCCATTAACCAATCCTCAATCCATGCTAGTATATTACCCCCAATCCCATGAGCCCGAATTTTGTTTAATACCCTCTTGTGTGGCACCTTCTGAAAATCCAAATACATCACATCCACTGGTTCCCCCTTATCTATTCTGCTAGTTACAACATCAAAAACCTCTGAACAGATTTGTCAAACATGATTTCCCTTTCATAAATCCATGTTGACTCTGCCCAATCCTATTTTCTAAGTGCCCTGTTACTACATCCTTCATAATAGATTCTAGCATTTTCCCTACGACTGATGTCAGGCTAACTGGTCTGTAGTTCCCTATTTCTCTTTCCCTCCTTTCTTAAATAGTGGGGCTACATTTGCTACCTTCAAATCCGCAGGAACCGTTCTAGAATCTCTGGAATTTTGGTAGCTGACAACCAATGCATCCACTATCTGTATAGCCACATGTTTCGAAACCCTAGGATGTAGGCCACCAGGTCTTGGGTATTGATTGGCTTTAAGTCCCATTAATTTTTCCAGAACTAATTTTTTACTAATACTAATTTCTTTTGGTTCCTCATTCTTGCTAGACCTTTGGTTCTTCACTAGTTCTGGGCAGATTTTTGCGTCTTCCTCCGTGAAGACACACAAAGTATTTGTTTACTTTCTCTTGTTAGCCATGGTTGGACCACTTTTCCTGTGGGGGTTTTTGTGCCTTAACGGAATGTATATTTGTTGTAAATCATGTATTCTTTAAATGCCAACCATTGCTTGTCAACCATCATACCTTTTAATGTAGTTTCCCAATCTGCCTTAGCCAACTTGCCCCTCATACCTACATAGTTTGCTTTGTTTAGATTTAAGACCCCAGTTTTGGATTTAACTAAATCACTTTCAAACTCAATATAAAACTCTATCATATTATGGTCACCCTTCCCTAAAGGCCCCTTTACAACATGGTTATTAATTAACCCTTTCGCACTGCACAATACTAGATCTGAAATAACCGGTTCTCCAGTTGGTTCCTCAACATACTGATCTAGAAAACTATTTTGCATACATTCCATGAATTTGTCCTCCACACTATTACTGCAAATTTGGTTTGCCCAGCCCATATGTAGATTAATGTCCCCCATGATTACTGTATTACCTGACATAATAAAACTCACTGTGCACTTGGTTTGAGCATAAAGCAAGGCTTTAATCAACTTGTTTCAGAACATGGAAGTCTAGTTGTATCCACTAGCTCCTTGTCTTTACAAAATGTCCCTGGCAAGCTGGGGCCAACGCCCTAGTATTTATACTCCTTGGACGGTGCCACCAGCTGGCCGTCCAGTGTTATTTCATTGGTAGTTTCTCGATGATGAGATTTATGACATTCTTCCTGCCTAAAAGATTTGGAAGTCCGACGACTTCCTCTTAACGGATTAGGCGGACAACGAATAGCTGCAGTCTTTCAGATTTTTGTTTATGGCCAGAGGGCACGTCTCCCCGGACCGTGTCTTGGTCCCTGGGCCGCTTGATCCGTGCCGGTGGATCGACAGGGCCTGTGTTGCTCTGATCAACCCGAGGGAGGCTGGGTAGATCGTGACTCCGGGTGCGGGTCCCCACAGGCGCAGAACTGGCTTCGTCCCGTTGGTTAGCTGGAGATTGACCGGCGTCCTGGCCCGGGATGGCCATCCTACGGGGAGCGCTCGGCTCCCCGAGCGGATCCGGCGGGGCAGCCGGCAGATCCCTCGATGTCCCAGGTAGGGCGTCATCCTCGGGGGAGCGCAGAGTGTCAGCCTCATCCCCGCGGGTCCCTCCATCAGTCAGGTCCGCGGAACCAGCCGGACAGGGAGCCAGGTCCCGGAGCGAAACGGCGGATTCCCGGCCATCCGGGTACCGCACGTGGGCGTATGTGGGGTTGACGTCTGTAAGTTCTACCTAGAGGATCGTTTTTTGACGATCGGACGAATCTTCGGAGCAGCACGGGGCCAGGAGCTGCCAACCATGACGGTAGAGACGTCCCATGGGTGGAGCGATGCTAGAAGTTGAAGAATCGCTCGTGAGGTGTGACATTGGTAGAAGTGGAAAGGAGAGACCTGAAGGAATGCAACGCGTCAGGGAGCATAGTTTCCCACTGCTGGTCTGATAGATTGTGTGACCTCAGCGCAAGACGAACAGCATTCCAAATTATAGCGTATCTCTCAAACTGTCCGTAACCGATGGGATGGTACAGTGTCGTTTTACTTGTGGCGATTCCCCATTGGGAGAGAGAACTTTTGAGTTCGCTTGACATGAAGGAGGGACCCCGATCAGAGTGGATGAAATTGGCAGTACCGCAAAGGGAAAATACTTGATCAAGGCATTTGATCACTATGGAAGTAAGCATATTGGGACAGGGGAAAGCAAAGGGAAAGCATGAATATTCGTCCACCATAGTCAGTAAGTTCCGCGTTGAGGAAGGCAATGGCCCTTTAAAGACAATGCTGAGTCGCTGCATAGGTTGCACAGCGTGTATGAGCGAGCCAGCCGATGGACGGAAGAATTGCGGTTTTAACTCCGCACAAATTTTACAGGAGGAGCACGTTCTTTTCACATCTTTCGTAGAAAATGGGAGATTTTTAGATCGCACAAAGTGCAACATATGGGTAACGCCAGGATGGCATAAGTCAGAATGAAGATCCGCCAGAGTCGAAGTTGACATAGAAGAGCAGAATGCCCATGTGAGGGTATCCGGGGCCACATTCTCTTTGCCGGGTCGATAATGTATGGTGTATCCAAACACAGCCAATTCCATCCTCCAGAGTTGTATTTTGTTATTCTTGATCTGAGTGCGTTTCCGGTTATCCAGCATAAAGGCCACGGAGCGCTGATCGGTTATAAGTATGAAATGGCGACGAGCGAAAAAATGACTCCATTTACGTACCGCTTCGATGATGGCCGTAGCCTCCTTCTCGACAGGAGGATAATGGAGCTCGCTACCCTGCAAAGTTCTGGACAGAAATGCAACGGGACGACCACCTTGATTCAAGGTAGCAGAGATCACCACATCCGATGCATCGCACTCGACCACAAAAGGAAGATTTTCATCAATGGAACGAAGCATAGCTTTTTCCAGTTGTCGCTTGAGGAGGTTGAAAGCTGGAATAGCCTTTGCCTCCAATGGAAATGACGTTGCGTGAAGCAGGGGCTGGATCTTGTCGGAGAAGTTGGGTATCCATTTCGCATAATAGGCGAACATGCCGAGTGCCCGACGAAGAGAGCCGAGATTTGTAGGGGGAGGGAGCTCCTGAAGCGGACGAAGTCGCTCCGGATCCGGTTTGATGACACCGTTGCCCACCCAGTAGCCAAGAATGTTGACTGATGGTACTGATTTCACAGATTTGGACTCATTTAAGGTTAAGTTGCGACGACGGAGAACGTCAAAAAATTTCTGGAGATTGGCATCATGCTTCTGGTTATGAGCAGCAATGGTGATATTATCTAAACATGGAAAAGTGTCCGTTAAGTTCTCCTGTTTGACTAGGCTATCCATTGCCCGTTGAAAGACGGCCACCCCATTGGTGACCCCAAATGGAAGGCGACAAAACTGGTAAAGCCGACCATTGGCCTCAAAGGCCGTATACTTTTTGTCAGAGTCCTTTAACGGTACTTAATGATATGCGCTCTTTAAATCAAAAGTTGAAAATACCTTGTAGTTGGCAAGGTTATTTACCATGTCATCGATGCGTGGCAGTGGGTAGGTATCCAGTCGGTATACTGGTTAATAGTTTGTGAGTAATTGATGCAAAGACGTTTCTTGTGTTGCTTCAGAGGATTTTTAACAATGACGACTTGAGCCTGCCAGGAAGATGAACATGGCTCAATGATACCGTCAGCTAGAAGGCGAGAGATTTCTGCCTCGATAAAGGCTCGATCATCTTGGCTGAAACGTCGTGATTTAGTGACTATGGGCTTACATTGGGGGGAAAGATTGGCAAACGAGTGCTCATCGAGCGAAGCCGCCGAAAGCGCACAAAATGGTACTTTGGAAATAGTAAGCTCCGGTTTTGACCCTCCAAACTCGAAAGTGAGTCTTTTGTGTTGTTTCTGGAAATCCTGTCCCAGGAGCACATCACAGCATAGGTTCTTGAGCACCCCGAGCCGGGTGGAGAAATAAGTGCGGCCATTGAGAATAAGGTCAACAAGACAAAAGCCAGAAGAATTGGTGGTCAGTGTCTTCGGAGCCGTTGCAATTTCCCTGTCCCAGGGGTAAATACGCAGTTTTAACTTACTGACAGCCTGCTCACTGATGAAGCTGTCAGAGCTGCATGAGTCGATTAGTGCACTCAAAATGTATCCATTTATTGAAACCTTCGTGGCTGCATGGGACAAACTTTGGGGAAAAACAGCTGTGATGGGAGGAGGGGCAGTTTTACCCATGACAGCTGTAACCTTAGTAATGGTTCTTGGGGGAGGAGCAGTTTTATAGATTGCAGCTGTAACCTTAGTAGTGGCTCTTGGGGGAGGAGCAGTTTTATAGATAGTAGCTGCAAAACTAACGAGCTCTCGACCGGTATACCTCAGAAAAGTGGCCTTTCTTACTAACAGCGGCTCCATAATGCCTATCAGATCAAACCTATTAATTTCTGTCTGTGCTATTAATTTGTTGCGAATGCTTCATGCATTTAGATATAGTGCCTTTAGCTTTGACTTTTTTCTATTTTTCCCTGATTTCACTTTAGTCACTGATGCCCTATTACCGTTGTTACTCTCTCTATCCCTTCCTGACCCACTCTGCTTATTTTTACCCAAAACTCTCCACTTGAATAGCCTCCTGCACCATGGTGCCATGGATGATCAATCAGTGCTGTGACTATCTGTTCTCACTCAGTGCTGTTACTATCTTTTCTCAGTCAGTGCTGATTGTATTTGTTCTCACTCAGTGCTGTGACTGTATCTGTTCTCACTCAGTGCTGTGACTGTATCTGCTCTCACTCAGTGCTGTGACTGTATCTTCTCTCACTCAGTGCTGTGACTGTATCTGTTCTCACTCAGTGCTGTTACTATCTGTTCTCACTCAGTGCTGTGACTGTATTTATTGTCACTCAGTGCTGAGAATGTATCTGATCTCACTCAGTGCTGTGACTGTATCTGTTCTCATTCAGTGCTGTTGCTATCTGTTCTCACTCAGTGCTGTGACTGCATCTGTTCTCACTCAGTGCTGTGACTGTCTATTCTCATTCAGTGCTGTTACTATCTGTTCTCACTCAGTGCTGTGACTGTATCTGTTCTCATTCAGTGCTGTTGCTATCTGTTCTCTCAGTGCTGTGACTGCATCAATTCTCACTCAGTGCTGTGACTGTGTCTATTCTCATTCAGTGCTGTTGCTATCTGCTCTCACTCAGTGCTGTGACTGCATCTGTTCTCACTCAGTGCTGTGACTGCATCTGTTCTCACTCAGTGCTGTGACTGCATCTGTTCTCACTCCGTGCTGTGACTGTATCTGTTCTCACTCAGTGCTGTTGCTATCTGTTCTCACTCAGTGCTGTGACTATCTGTTTCCACTCAATGCTGTGACTGTATCTGCTCTCACTCAGTGCTGTGACTGTATCTGTTCTCACTCAGTGCCGTGACTATCTTTTCTCACTCAGTGCTGTGACTATCTGTTCTCACTCAGTGCTGTGACTGCATCTGTTCTCACTCAGTGCTGTGACTGTATCTGTTCTCACTCCATGCTGTGACTGTATTTATTGTCACTCAGTGCTGAGAATGTATCTGTTCTCACTCAGTGCTGTGACTGTATCTGTTCTCATTCAGTGCTGTTACTATCTTTTCTCAGTCAGTGCTGACTGTATTTCTTCTCACTCAGTGCTGTGACTGTATCTGCTCTCACTCAGTGCTGTGACTGTATCTTCTCTCACTCAGTGCTGTGACTGTGTCTATTCTCATTCAGTGCTGTTACTATCTGTTCTCACTCAGTGCTGTGACTGTACCTGTTCTCATTCAGTGCTGTGACTGCATCAGTTCTCACTCAGTGCTGTGACTGTGTCTATTCTCATTCAGTGCTGTTGCTATCTGTTCTCACTCAGTGCTGTGACTGCATCTGTTCTCACTCAGTGCTGTGACTGCATCTGTTCTCCGTGCTGTGACTGCATCTGTTCTCACTCAGTGCTGTGACTGTATCTGTTCTCACTCAGTGCTGTGACTGTGTCTATTCTCATTCAGTGCTGTTACTATCTGTTCTCACTCATTGCTGTGACTGTATCTGTTCTCACTCAGTGCTGTTGCTATCTGTTCTCACACAGACCTGACTATCTGTTCTCACTCAGTTCTGTGACTGTCTGTTCTCACTCAGTGCTGTGACTATCTGTTCTCACTCAATGCTGTGACTGTATTTGTTCTCACTCAGTGCTGTGACTGTATCTGTTCTCACTCAATGCTGTGACTGTATATTTTCTCACTCAGTGCTGTGACTGTGACTGTATCTGTTCTCACTCAGTGCTGTTGCTATCTGTTCTCACACAGACCTGACTATCTGTTCTCACTCAGTTCTGTGACTGTTCTCACGCAGTGCTGTGACTGCATCTGTTCTCACTCAGTGCTACAACTGTATTTGTTCTCACTCGATGCTGTGACTGTATCTGTTCTCATTCAGTGCTGACTGTGTCTGTTCTCATACAGTGCTGTGAATGTATCTGTTCTCACTCAGTGCTGAGACTGTATCTGTTCTCACAGTTCTGTGACCGTATCTGTTCTCACTCAGTGCTGAATGTATCTGTTCTCACTCGTGCAGTGACTGTATCTATTCTCACTCAGTGCTGTGACTGTATCTGTTCTCACTCAGTGCTACAACTGTATCTGTTCTCACTCAGTGCTGGGACTGTGTCTGTTCTCACTCAGTGCTGTGACTGTATCTGTTCTCACTCAGTGCTGTGACTATCTGTCCGCACTCAGCGCTGACTGTATCTGTTCTCACTCAGCGCTGACTGTATCTGTTCTCATTCAGTGATGACTGTATCTGTTCTCCATCAGTGCTGACTGTATCTGTTCTCCATCTGTGCTGACTGTATCTGTTCTCACTCAGTGCTGTGACTGTATCTGTTCTCAGTGCTGACTGTATCTGTTCTCACTCAGTGCTGACCGTATCTGTTCTCTCAGTGCTGTGACTGTATCTGTTCTCACTCAGCGCTGTGACTGCATCTGTTCTCACTCAGTGCTGTGACTGTATCTGCACTCGCTCAATGCTGTGACTGCATCTGTTCTCACTCCGTGCTGTGACTGTGTCTGTTCTCACTCCGTGCTGTGACTGTATCTGTTCTCACTCAGTGCTGTTGCTATCTGTTCTCACAAGTCCTGACTATCTGTTCTCACTCAGTTCTGTGACTTTCTGTACTCACTCAGTGCTGTGACTGTCATTTTCCACTCAGTGCTGTGACTATATCTGTTCTTACTCAGTGCTGTGACTGTATCTGTTCTCACACAGTGCTGTGACTGTATCTGCTCTCATTCAGTGCTGTGACTGTATCTGTTCTCAATTAGTCCTGTATCTGTTCTCAATTAGTCCTGTGACTGTATCTGTTCTCTCTCAGTGCTGACTGTATCTGTTCTCACTCAGTGCTGTGACTGTATCTGTTCTCACTCAGTGCTGTGACTGCATCTGTTCTCACTCATTGCTGTGACTATCTGTTTCCACTCAATGCTGTGACAGTATCTGTTCTCACTCAGTGTTGTGACTGTATCTGTTCTCACTCAGTGCTGTGACTGTATATGTTCTCACTCCATGCTGTGACTATCTCTTCTCTCTCAGTGCTGACTGTACCTGCTCTCACTCAGTGCTGTGACTGTATTTATTGTCACTCAGTGCTGAGAATGTATCTGATCTCACTCAGTGCTGTGACTGCATCTGTTCTCACTCAATGCTGTGACTGTATATTTTCCTCACTCAGTGCTGTGACTGTATCTGTTCTCACTCAGTGCTGTTGCTATCTGTTCTCACACAGACCTGACTATCTGTTCTCACTCAGTTCTGTGACTGTCTGTTCTCACGCAGTGCTGTGACTATCTGTTCTCACTCAATGCTACAACTGTATCTGTTCTCACTCAATGCTGTGACTGTATCTGTTCTCATTCAGTGCTGACTGTCTATTCTCATTCAGTGCTGTTACTATCTGTTCTCACTCATTGCTGTGACTATCTGTTCTCACTCAGTGCTGTTGCTATCTGTTCTCACACAGACCTGACTATCTGTTCTCACTCAGTTCTGTGACTGTCTGTTCTCACTCAGTGCTGTGACTATCTGTTCTCACTCAATGCTGTGACTGTATTTGTTCTCACACAGTGCTGTGACTGTATCTGTTCTCACTCAATGCTGCGACTGTATATTTTCCTCACTCAGTGCTGTGACTGTGACTGTATCTGTTCTCACTCAGTGCTGTGACTGTGACTGTATCTGTTCTCACTCAGTGCTGTTGCTATCTGTTCTCACACAGACCTGACTATCTGTTCTCACTCAGTTCTGTGACTGTCTGTTCTCACGCAGTGCTGTGACTATCTGTTCTCACTCAATGCTACAACTGTATCTGTTCTCACTCAATGCTGTGACTGCATCTGTTCTCACTCCGTGCTGTGACTGTATCTGTTCTCACTCAGTGCTGTTGCTATCTGTTCTCACTCAGTGCTGTGACTATCTGTTTCCACTCAATGCTGTGACTGTATCTGCTCTCACTCAGTGCTGTGACTGTATCTGTTCTCACTCCATGCTGTGACTGTATTTATTGTCACTCAGTGCTGAGAATGTATCTGTTCTCACTCAGTGCTGTGACTGTATCTGTTCTCATTCAGTGCTGTTACTATCTTTTCTCAGTCAGTGCTGACTGTATTTGTTCTCACTCAGTGCTGTGACTGTATCTGTTCTCACTCAGTGCTGTGACTGTATCTGTTCTCACTCAGTGCTACAACTGTATCTGTTCTCACTCCGTGCTATGAATGCATCTGTTCTCACTCGATTGCTGGGACTGTGTCTGTTATCACTCAGTGCTGTGACTGTATCTGTTCTCACTCAGTGCTGTGACTGTGTCTGTTCTCACTCAGTGCTACAACTGTATCTGTTCTCACTCAGTGCTATGAATGTATCTGTTCTCACTCGATTGCTGGGACTGTGTCTGTTCTCACTCAGTGCTGGGACTGTGTCTGTTCTCACTCAGTGCTGTGACTGTATCTGTTCTCACTCAGCGCTGACTATCTGTTCTCACTCAGTACTGACTATCTGTTCTCATTCAGTGATGACTGTATCTGTTCTCCCTCAGTGCTGACTGAATCTGTTCTCACTCAGTGCTGTGACTGTATCTGTTCTCAGTGCTGTGAATGTATTTGTTGTCACTCAGTGCTGTGAATGTATCTGTTCTCACTCAGTGCTGTGACTATCTGTTCTCACTCAGTGCTGACTGTATCTGTTCTCACTCAGTGCTGTGACTGTATCTGTTCTCAGTGCTGACTGTATCTGTTCTCACTCAGTGCTGACCGTATCTGTTCTCACTCAGTGCTGTGAATGTATTTGTTGTCACTCAGTGCTGTGAATGTACCTGTTCTCACTCAGTGCTGTGACTGTATCTGTTCTCACTCAGTTCTGTTACTATCGGTTCTCAGTCAGTGCTGTGACTGTATCTGTTCTTAGTGCTGTGACTATCTGTTCTCACTCAGTGCTGACTGTATTTTTTCTCACTCAGTGCTGTGACTGTATCTGTTCTCACTCCGTGCTGTGACTGCATCTGTTCTCACTCAGTGCTGTGACTGTATCTGCACTCGCTCAATGCTGTGACTGCATCTGCTCTCACTCAGTGCTGTGACTGTGTCTGTTCTCACTCCGTGCTGTGACTGTATCTGTTCTCACTCCGTGCTGTGACTATATCTGTTCTCACTCCGTGCTGTGACTGTATCTGTTCTCACTCAGTGCTGTTGCTATCTGTTCTCAAAAGTCCTGACTATCTGTTCTCAATCCGTGCTGTGACTGTATCTGTTCTTACTCAGTGCTGTGACTGTATCTGTTCTCACTCAGTGCTGTGACTGTATCTGCTCTCATTCAGTGCTATGACTGTATCTGTTCTCAATTAGTCCTGTATCTGTTCTCGGTTAGTCCTGTGACTGTATCTGTTCTCTCTCAGTGCTGACTGTATCTGTTCTCACTCAGTGCTGACTGTATCTGTTCTCACTCAGTGCAGACTGTATCTGTTCTCACTCTGACTGTATCTGTTCTCACTCAGTAACTGTATCTGTTCTCACTCAGTGCTGTGACTGTATCTGTTCTCACTCAGTGCTGTTACTATCTGTTCTCAATCAGTGCTGTGACTGTATCTGTTCTCACTCAGTGCTGTTACTATCTTTTCTCAGTCAGCGCTGACTGTATTTGTTCTCACTCAGTGCTGTGACTGTATCTGTTCTCACTCAGTGCTGTTACTATCTGTTAATCAGTGCTGACTGTACTTGTTCTCGCTCAGTGCTGTGACTGTATCTGCTCTCACTCAGTGCTGTGACTGTATCTGCTCTCACTCAGTGCTGTGACTGTATCTCTTCTCTCTCAGTGCTGAGAATGTATCTGTTCTCACTCAGTGCTGTGACTGCATCTGTTCTCACTCAGTGCTGTGACTGCATCTGTTCTCACTCAGTGCTGTGACTGCATCTGTTCTCACTCAGTGCTGTGACTGCATCTGTTCTCACTCAGTGCTGTGACTGTATCTGTTCTCACTCAGTGCTGTGACTGTATCTGTTCTCACTCAGTGCTGTGACTGTGTCTATTCTCACTCAGTGCTGTGACTATATCTGTTCTCACTCAGTGCTGTGACTGTATCTGTTCTCACTCAGTGCTGTGACTGTATCTGTTCTCACTCAGTGCTGTGACTGTGTCTATTCTCATTCAGTGCTGTTACTATCTGTTCTCACTCATTGCTGTGACTATCTGTTCTCACTCAGTGCTGTTGCTATCTGTTCTCACACAGACCTGACTATCTGTTCTCACTCAGTTCTGTGACTGTCTGTTCTCACTCAGTGCTGTGACTGTATCTGTTCTCACTCAATGCTGTGACTGTATATTTTCCTCACTCAGTGCTGTGACTGTGACTGTATCTGTTCTCACTCAGTGCTGTTGCTATCTGTTCTCACACAGACCTGACTATCTGTTCTCACTCAGTTCTGTGACTGTCTGTTCTCACGCAGTGCTGTGACTATCTGTTCTCACTCAATGCTACAACTGTATCTGTTCTCACTCAATGCTGTGACTGTATCTGTTCTCATTCAGTGCTGACTGTGTCTGTTCTCATACAGTGCTGTGAATGTATCTGTTCTCACTCAGTGCTGAATGTATCTGTTCTCACTCGTGCAGTGACTGTATCTATTCTCACTCAGTGCTGTGACTGTATCTGTTCTCACTCAGTGCTACAACTGTATCTGTTCTCACTCAGTGCTGGGACTGTGTCTGTTCTCACTCAGTGCTGTGACTGTATCTGTTCTCACTCAGTGCTGTGACTATCTGTCCGCACTCAGCGCTGACTGTATCTGTTCTCACTCAGCGCTGACTGTATCTGTTCTC
The DNA here is from genome assembly GCF_052327205.1 of Somniosus microcephalus. Classification (NCBI taxonomy): domain Eukaryota; kingdom Metazoa; phylum Chordata; class Chondrichthyes; order Squaliformes; family Somniosidae; genus Somniosus; species Somniosus microcephalus. The sequence goes on from NC_140997.1 coordinate 108,881,985, forward strand.
ATTCAGTGATGACTGTATCTGTTCTCCATCAGTGCTGACTGTATCTGTTCTCCATCTGTGCTGACTGTATCTGTTCTCACTCAGTGCTGTGACTGTATCTGTTCTCAGTGCTGACTGTATCTGTTCTCACTCAGTGCTGACCGTATCTGTTCTCACTCAGTGCTGTGACTGTATCTGTTCTCACTCAGCGCTGTGACTGCATCTGTTCTCACTCAGTGCTGTGACTGTATCTGCACTCGCTCAATGCTGTGACTGCATCTGTTCTCACTCCGTGCTGTGACTGTGTCTGTTCTCACTCCGTGCTGTGACTGTATCTGTTCTCACTCCGTGCTGTGACTGTATCTGTTCTCACTCCGTGCTGTGACTGTATCTGTTCTCACTCAGTGCTGTTGCTATCTGTTCTCACAAGCCCTGACTATCTGTTCTCACTCAGTGCTGTGACTGTCATTTTCCACTCAGTGCTGTGACTATATCTGTTCTTACTCAGTGCTGTGACTGTATCTGTTCTCACACAGTGCTGTGACTGTATCTGCTCTCATTCAGTGCTGTGACTGTATCTGTTCTCAATTAGTCCTGTATCTGTTCTCAATTAGTCCTGTGACTGTATCTGTTCTCTCTCAGTGCTGACTGTATCTGTTCTCACTCAGTGCTGTGACTGTATCTGTTCTCACTCAGTGCTGTGACTGCATCTGTTCTCACTCATTGCTGTGACTATCTGTTTCCACTCAATGCTGTGACAGTATCTGTTCTCACTCAGTGTTGTGACTGTATCTGTTCTCACTCAGTGCTGTGACTGTATCTGTTCTCACTCAGTGCTGTGACTGTATCTGCACTCGCTCAATGCTGTGACTGCATCTGTTCTCACTCCGTGCTGTGACTGTGTCTGTTCTCACTCCGTGCTGTGACTGTATCTGTTCTCACTCAGTGCTGTTGCTATCTGTTCTCACAAGTCCTGACTATCTGTTCTCACTCAGTTCTGTGACTTTCTGTACTCACTCAGTGCTGTGACTGTCATTTTCCACTCAGTGCTGTGACTATATCTGTTCTTACTCAGTGCTGTGACTGTATCTGTTCTCACACAGTGCTACAACTGTATCTGTTCTCACTCAGTGCTATGAATGTATCTGTTCTCACTCGATTGCTGGGACTGTGTCTGTTCTCACTCAGTGCTGGGACTGTATCTGTTCTCACTCAGTGCTGTGACTGTATCTGCACTCGCTCAATGCTGTGACTGCATCTGTTCTCACTCCGTGCTGTGACTGTGTCTGTTCTCACTCCGTGCTGTGACTGTATCTGTTCTCACTCAGTGCTGTTGCTATCTGTTCTCACAAGTCCTGACTATCTGTTCTCACTCAGTTCTGTGACTTTCTGTACTCACTCAGTGCTGTGACTGTCATTTTCCACTCAGTGCTGTGACTATATCTGTTCTCACTCAGTGCTGTGACTGTGTCTGTTCTCACTCAGTGCTACAACTGTATCTGTTCTCACTCAGTGCTATGAATGTATCTGTTCTCACTCGATTGCTGGGACTGTGTCTGTTCTCACTCAGTGCTGGGACTGTGTCTGTTCTCACTCAGTGCTGTGACTGTATCTGTTCTAACTCAGCGCTGACTATCTGTTCTCACTCAGTACTGACTATCTGTTCTCATTCAGTGATGACTGTATCTGTTCTCCCTCAGTGCTGACTGAATCTGTTCTCACTCAGTGCTGTGACTGTATCTGTTCTCAGTGCTGTGAATGTATTTGTTGTCACTCAGTGCTGTGAATGTATCTGTTCTCACTCAGTGCTGTGACTATCTGTTCTCACTCAGTGCTGACTGTATCTGTTCTCACTCAGTGCTGTGACTGTATCTGTTCTCAGTGCTGACTGTATCTGTTCTCACTCAGTGCTGACCGTATCTGTTCTCACTCAGTGCTGTGAATGTATTTGTTGTCACTCAGTGCTGTGAATGTACCTGTTCTCACTCAGTGCTGTGACTGTATCTGTTCTCACTCAGTTCTGTTACTATCGGTTCTCAGTCAGTGCTGTGACTGTATCTGTTCTTAGTGCTGTGACTATCTGTTCTCACTCAGTGCTGACTGTATTTTTTCTCACTCAGTGCTGTGACTGTATCTGTTCTCACTCCGTGCTGTGACTGCATCTGTTCTCACTCAGTGCTGTGACTGTATCTGCACTCGCTCAATGCTGTGACTGCATCTGCTCTCACTCAGTGCTGTGACTGTGTCTGTTCTCACTCCGTGCTGTGACTGTATCTGTTCTCACTCCGTGCTGTGACTATATCTGTTCTCACTCCGTGCTGTGACTGTATCTGTTCTCACTCAGTGCTGTTGCTATCTGTTCTCAAAAGTCCTGACTATCTGTTCTCACTCCGTGCTGTGACTGTATCTGTTCTTACTCAGTGCTGTGACTGTATCTGTTCTCACTCAGTGCTGTGACTGTATCTGCTCTCATTCAGTGCTATGACTGTATCTGTTCTCAATTAGTCCTGTATCTGTTCTCGGTTAGTCCTGTGACTGTATCTGTTCTCTCTCAGTGCTGACTGTATCTGTTCTCACTCAGTGCTGACTGTATCTGTTCTCACTCAGTGCAGACTGTATCTGTTCTCACTCTGACTGTATCTGTTCTCACTCAGTAACTGTATCTGTTCTCACTCAGTGCTGTGACTGTATCTGTTCTCACTCAGTGCTGTTACTATCTGTTCTCAATCAGTGCTGTGACTGTATCTGTTCTCACTCAGTGCTGTTACTATCTTTTCTCAGTCAGCGCTGACTGTATTTGTTCTCACTCAGTGCTGTGACTGTATCTGTTCTCACTCAGTGCTGTTACTATCTGTTAATCAGTGCTGACTGTACTTGTTCTCGCTCAGTGCTGTGACTGTATCTGCTCTCACTCAGTGCTGTGACTGTATCTGCTCTCACTCAGTGCTGTGACTGTATCTCTTCTCTCTCAGTGCTGAGAATGTATCTGTTCTCACTCAGTGCTGTGACTGCATCTGTTCTCACTCAGTGCTGTGACTGCATCTGTTCTCACTCAGTGCTGTGACTGCATCTGTTCTCACTCAGTGCTGTGACTGTATCTGTTCTCACTCAGTGCTGTGACTGTATCTGTTCTCACTCAGTGCTGTGACTGTGTCTATTCTCACTCAGTGCTGTGACTATATCTGTTCTCACTCAGTGCTGTGACTGTATCTGTTCTCACTCAGTGCTGTGACTGTGTCTATTCTCATTCAGTGCTGTTACTATCTGTTCTCACTCATTGCTGTGACTATCTGTTCTCACTCAGTGCTGTTGCTATCTGTTCTCACACAGACCTGACTATCTGTTCTCACTCAGTTCTGTGACTGTCTGTTCTCACTCAGTGCTGTGACTATCTGTTCTCACTCAATGCTGTGACTGTATTTGTTCTCACACAGTGCTGTGACTGTATCTGTTCTCACTCAATGCTGTGACTGTATATTTTCCTCACTCAGTGCTGTGACTGTGACTGTATCTGTTCTCACTCAGTGCTGTTGCTATCTGTTCTCACACAGACCTGACTATCTGTTCTCACTCAGTTCTGTGACTGTCTGTTCTCACGCAGTGCTGTGACTATCTGTTCTCACTCAATGCTACAACTGTATCTGTTCTCACTCAATGCTGTGACTGTATCTGTTCTCATTCAGTGCTGACTGTGTCTATTCTCATTCAGTGCTGTTACTATCTGTTCTCACTCATTGCTGTGACTATCTGTTCTCACTCAGTGCTGTTGCTATCTGTTCTCACACAGACCTGACTATCTGTTCTCACTCAGTTCTGTGACTGTCTGTTCTCACTCAGTGCTGTGACTATCTGTTCTCACTCAATGCTGTGACTGTATTTGTTCTCACACAGTGCTGTGACTGTATCTGTTCTCACTCAATGCTGTGACTGTATATTTTCCTCACTCAGTGCTGTGACTGTGACTGTATCTGTTCTCACTCAGTGCTGTTGCTATCTGTTCTCACACAGACCTGACTATCTGTTCTCACTCAGTTCTGTGACTGTCTGTTCTCACGCAGTGCTGTGACTATCTGTTCTCACTCAATGCTACAACTGTATCTGTTCTCACTCAATGCTGTGACTGCATCTGTTCTCACTCCGTGCTGTGACTGTATCTGTTCTCACTCAGTGCTGTTGCTATCTGTTCTCACTCAGTGCTGTGACTATCTGTTTCCACTCAATGCTGTGACTGTATCTGCTCTCACTCAGTGCTGTGACTGTATCTGTTCTCACTCCATGCTGTGACTGTATTTATTGTCACTCAGTGCTGAGAATGTATCTGTTCTCACTCAGTGCTGTGACTGTATCTGTTCTCATTCAGTGCTGTTACTATCTTTTCTCAGTCAGTGCTGACTGTATTTGTTCTCACTCAGTGCTGTGACTGTATCTGTTCTCACTCAGTGCTGTGACTGTATCTGTTCTCACTCAGTGCTACAACTGTATCTGTTCTCACTCCGTGCTATGAATGCATCTGTTCTCACTCGATTGCTGGGACTGTGTCTGTTATCACTCAGTGCTGTGACTGTATCTGTTCTCACTCAGTGCTGTGACTGTGTCTGTTCTCACTCAGTGCTACAACTGTATCTGTTCTCACTCAGTGCTATGAATGTATCTGTTCTCACTCGATTGCTGGGACTGTGTCTGTTCTCACTCAGTGCTGGGACTGTGTCTGTTCTCACTCAGTGCTGTGACTGTATCTGTTCTCACTCAGCGCTGACTATCTGTTCTCACTCAGTACTGACTATCTGTTCTCATTCAGTGATGACTGTATCTGTTCTCCCTCAGTGCTGACTGAATCTGTTCTCACTCAGTGCTGTGACTGTATCTGTTCTCAGTGCTGTGAATGTATTTGTTGTCACTCAGTGCTGTGAATGTATCTGTTCTCACTCAGTGCTGTGACTATCTGTTCTCACTCAGTGCTGACTGTATCTGTTCTCACTCAGTGCTGTGACTGTATCTGTTCTCAGTGCTGACTGTATCTGTTCTCACTCAGTGCTGACCGTATCTGTTCTCACTCAGTGCTGTGAATGTATTTGTTGTCACTCAGTGCTGTGAATGTACCTGTTCTCACTCAGTGCTGTGACTGTATCTGTTCTCACTCAGTTCTGTTACTATCGGTTCTCAGTCAGTGCTGTGACTGTATCTGTTCTTAGTGCTGTGACTATCTGTTCTCACTCAGTGCTGACTGTATTTTTTCTCACTCAGTGCTGTGACTGTATCTGTTCTCACTCCGTGCTGTGACTGCATCTGTTCTCACTCAGTGCTGTGACTGTATCTGCACTCGCTCAATGCTGTGACTGCATCTGCTCTCACTCAGTGCTGTGACTGTGTCTGTTCTCACTCCGTGCTGTGACTGTATCTGTTCTCACTCCGTGCTGTGACTATATCTGTTCTCACTCCGTGCTGTGACTGTATCTGTTCTCACTCAGTGCTGTTGCTATCTGTTCTCAAAAGTCCTGACTATCTGTTCTCACTCCGTGCTGTGACTGTATCTGTTCTTACTCAGTGCTGTGACTGTATCTGTTCTCACTCAGTGCTGTGACTGTATCTGCTCTCATTCAGTGCTATGACTGTATCTGTTCTCAATTAGTCCTGTATCTGTTCTCGGTTAGTCCTGTGACTGTATCTGTTCTCTCTCAGTGCTGACTGTATCTGTTCTCACTCAGTGCTGACTGTATCTGTTCTCACTCAGTGCAAACTGTATCTGTTCTCACTCTGACTGTATCTGTTCTCACTCAGTAACTGTATCTGTTCTCACTCAGTGCTGTGACTGTATCTGTTCTCACTCAGTGCTGTTACTATCTGTTCTCAATCAGTGCTGTGACTGTATCTGTTCTCACTCAGTGCTGTTACTATCTTTTCTCAGTCAGCGCTGACTGTATTTGTTCTCACTCAGTGCTGTGACTGTATCTGTTCTCACTCAGTGCTGTTACTATCTGTTAATCAGTGCTGACTGTACTTGTTCTCGCTCAGTGCTGTGACTGTATCTGCTCTCACTCAGTGCTGTGACTGTATCTGCTCTCACTCAGTGCTGTGACTGTATCTCTTCTCTCTCAGTGCTGAGAATGTATCTGTTCTCACTCAGTGCTGTGACTGCATCTGTTCTCACTCAGTGCTGTGACTGCATCTGTTCTCACTCAGTGCTGTGACTGCATCTGTTCTCACTCAGTGCTGTGACTGCATCTGTTCTCACTCAGTGCTGTGACTGTATCTGTTCTCACTCAGTGCTGTGACTGTATCTGTTCTCACTCAGTGCTGTGACTGTGTCTATTCTCACTCAGTGCTGTGACTATATCTGTTCTCACTCAGTGCTGTGACTGTATCTGTTCTCACTCAGTGCTGTGACTGTGTCTATTCTCATTCAGTGCTGTTACTATCTGTTCTCACTCATTGCTGTGACTATCTGTTCTCACTCAGTGCTGTTGCTATCTGTTCTCACACAGACCTGACTATCTGTTCTCACTCAGTTCTGTGACTGTCTGTTCTCACTCAGTGCTGTGACTATCTGTTCTCACTCAATGCTGTGACTGTATTTGTTCTCACACAGTGCTGTGACTGTATCTGTTCTCACTCAATGCTGTGACTGTATATTTTCCTCACTCAGTGCTGTGACTGTGACTGTATCTGTTCTCACTCAGTGCTGTTGCTATCTGTTCTCACACAGACCTGACTATCTGTTCTCACTCAGTTCTGTGACTGTCTGTTCTCACGCAGTGCTGTGACTATCTGTTCTCACTCAATGCTACAACTGTATCTGTTCTCACTCAATGCTGTGACTGTATCTGTTCTCATTCAGTGCTGACTGTGTCTGTTCTCATACAGTGCTGTGAATGTATCTGTTCTCACTCAGTGCTGAGACTGTATCTGTTCTCACAGTTCTGTGACCGTATCTGTTCTCACTCAGTGCTGAATGTATCTGTTCTCACTCGTGCAGTGACTGTATCTATTCTCACTCAGTGCTGTGACTGTATCTGTTCTCACTCAGTGCTACAACTGTATCTGTTCTCACTCAGTGCTGGGACTGTGTCTGTTCTCACTCAGTGCTGTGACTGTATCTGTTCTCACTCAGTGCTGTGACTATCTGTCCGCACTCAGCGCTGACTGTATCTGTTCTCACTCAGCGCTGACTGTATCTGTTCTCATTCAGTGATGACTGTATCTGTTCTCCATCAGTGCTGACTGTATCTGTTCTCCATCTGTGCTGACTGTATCTGTTCTCACTCAGTGCTGTGACTGTATCTGTTCTCAGTGCTGACTGTATCTGTTCTCACTCAGTGCTGACCGTATCTGTTCTCACTCAGTGCTGTGACTGTATCTGTTCTCACTCAGCGCTGTGACTGCATCTGTTCTCACTCAGTGCTGTGACTGTATCTGCACTCGCTCAATGCTGTGACTGCATCTGTTCTCACTCCGTGCTGTGACTGTGTCTGTTCTCACTCCGTGCTGTGACTGTATCTGTTCTCACTCCGTGCTGTGACTGTATCTGTTCTCACTCCGTGCTGTGACTGTATCTGTTCTCACTCAGTGCTGTTGCTATCTGTTCTCACAAGTCCTGACTATCTGTTCTCACTCAGTGCTGTGACTGTCATTTTCCACTCAGTGCTGTGACTATATCTGTTCTTACTCAGTGCTGTGACTGTATCTGTTCTCACACAGTGCTGTGACTGTATCTGCTCTCATTCAGTGCTGTGACTGTATCTGTTCTCAATTAGTCCTGTATCTGTTCTCAATTAGTCCTGTGACTGTATCTGTTCTCTCTCAGTGCTGACTGTATCTGTTCTCACTCAGTGCTGTGACTGTATCTGTTCTCACTCAGTGCTGTGACTGCATCTGTTCTCACTCATTGCTGTGACTATCTGTTTCCACTCAATGCTGTGACAGTATCTGTTCTCACTCAGTGTTGTGACTGTATCTGTTCTCACTCAGTGCTGTGACTATCTCTTCTCTCTCAGTGCTGACTGTACCTGCTCTCACTCAGTGCTGTGACTGTATTTATTGTCACTCAGTGCTGAGAATGTATCTGATCTCACTCAGTGCTGTGACTGCATCTGTTCTCACTCAGTGCTGTGACTGTGTCTATTCTCACTCAGTGCTGTGACTGTGTCTATTCTCATTCAGTGCTGTTACTATCTGTTCTCACTCAGTGCTGTGACTGTATCTGTTCTCATTCAGTGCTGTTGCTATCTGTTCTCACTCAGTGCTGTGACTGCATCAGTTCTCACTCAGTGCTGTGACTGTGTCTATTCTCATTCAGTGCTGTTGCTATCTGTTCTCACTCAGTGCTGTGACTGCATCTGTTCTCACTCAGTGCTGTGACTGCATCTGTTCTCACTCAGTGCTGTGACTGCATCTGTTCTCACTCCATGCTGTGACTGCATCTGTTCTCACTCAGTGCTGTGACTGCATCTGTTCTCACTCCGTGCTGTGACTGCATCTGTTCTCACTCAGTGCTGTGACTGTATCTGTTCTCACTCAGTGCTGTGACTGCATCTGTTCTCACTCATTGCTGTGACTATCTGTTTCCACTCAATGCTGTGACAGTATCTGTTCTCACTCAGTGCTGTGACTGTATCTGTTCTCACTCAGTGCTGTGACTGTATATTTTCTCACTCAGTGCTGTGACTGTGACTGTATCTGTTCTCACTCAGTGCTGTTGCTATCTGTTCTCTCACAGACCTGATTATCTGTTCTCACTCAGTTCTGTGACTGTCTGTTCTCACTCAGTGCTGTGACTATCTGTTCTCACTCAATGCTGTGACTGTATTTGTTCTCACTCAGTGCTGTGACTGTATCTGTTCTCACTCAGTGCTGTGACTGTGACTGTATCTGTTCTCACTCAGTGCTGTGACTGTATCTGCTCTCACTCAATGCTGTGACTGTATCTGCTCTCACTCAGTGCTGTGACTGTATCTGTTCTCACTCAGTGCTATGAATGTATCTGTTCTCACTCGATTGCTGGGCCTGTGTCTGTTCACACTCAGTGCTGTGACTGTATCTGTTCTCACTCAGTGCTGTGACTATCTGTTCTCACTCAGTGCTGTGACTGTATCTGTTCTCACTCAGTGCTGTGACTGTATCTGTTCTCACTCAGTGCTGTGACTATCTGTCTCCACTCAGTGCTGTGACAGTATCTGTTCTCACTCAGTGCTGTGACAGTATCTGTTCTCACTCAGTGCTGTGACAGTATCTGTTCTCACTCAGTGCTACAACTGTATCTGTTCTCACTCAGTGCTATGAATGTATCTGTTCTCACTCGATTGCTGGGCCTGTGTCTGTTCACACTCAGTGCTGTGACTGTATCTGTTCTCACTCAGTGCTGTGACTGTATCTGTTCTCACTCAGTGCTGTGACTGTATCTGTTCTCACTCAGTGCTGTGACTGTATCTGTTCTCACTCAGTGCTGCTGCTATCTGTTCTCACACAGTCCTGACTATCTGTTCTCACTCAGTGCTTGGACTGCCTGTTCTCACTCAGTGCAGTGACTGTATCTGTTCTCACTCAGTGCTGTGACTGTATCTGTTCTCACTCAGCGCTGACTGTATCTGTTCTCACTCAGTGCTGACTATCTGTTCTCACGCAGTGCTGTGACTATCTGTTCTCACTGCTGACCGTATCTGTTCTCACTCACTGCTGTTACTATCTGTTCTCAATCAGTGCTGTGACTGTATCTGTTCTTAGTGCTCTGACTATCTGTTCTCAGTCAGTGCTGACTGTATTTGTTCTCACTCCGACTGTGACTGCATCTGTTCTCAGTCAGTGCTGAGACTGTATCTGCTCTCACTCAATGCTGTGACTGTATCTGCTCTCACTCAGTGCTGTGACTGTATCTGTTCTCACTCAGTTCTGTCACTATCTTTTCTTACTCAGTGCTGTGACTGTATCTGTTCTCACTCACTGCTGTGACTGTATCTGTTCTCACTCAGTGCTGAATGTATCTGTTCTCACTCGTGCTCTGACTGTATCTGTTCTCACTCAGTGCTGTGACTGTATCTGTTCTCACTCAGCGCTGATTGTATCTGTTCTCACTCTGCTGACTGTATCTGTTCTCATTCAGTGATGACTATCTGTTCTCCCTCAGTGCTGACTGTATCTGTTCTCACTCTGCTGTGACTGTATCTGTTCTCAGTGCTGACCGTATCTGTTCTCACTCAGTGCTGTGAATGTATTTGTTGTCACTCAATGCTGTGACTGTATCTGCTCTCACTCAGTTCTGTCACTATCTGTTCTCACTCAGTGCTGTGACTATCTGTTTCCACTCAATGCTGTGACTGTATCTGTTCTCACTGAGTGCTGACGATCTGTTCTCACTCAGTGCTGTGACAGTATCTGTTCTCACTCAATGCTATGAATGTATCTGTTCTCACTCGATTGCTGGCTGTATCTGTTCTCACTCAGTGCTGGGACTGTGTCTGTTCTCACTCAGTGCTGTGACTATCTGTTCTCACTCAGCGCTGACTGTTTCTGTTCTCACTCAGTGCTGACTGTATTTGTCCTCACTCAGTGCTGTGACTGTATCTGTTCTCACTCCGTGCTGTGGCTGTATCTGTTCTCACTCCATGCTGTGACTGCATCTGTTCTCAGTCAGTGCTGTGACTGTATCTGCTCGCACTCGATGCTGTGACTGTATCTGCTCTCACTCAGTGCTGTGACTGCATCTGTTCTCAGTCAGTCCTGTGACTGTATCTGCTCTCACTCGATACTGAGACTGTATCTGCTCTCACTCAGTGCTGTGACTGTATCTGTTCTGACTCAGTGCTGACTGTGTCTGTTCTCACTCATTGCAGTGACTGTATCTGTTCTCACTCATTGCTGTGACTGTATCTGTTCTCACTCAGTTCTGTGACCATCTGTTCTCACTCATTGCTGTGACTGTATCTGTTCTCACTCAGTTCTGTGACCATCTGTTCTCACTCAGTTCTGTGACTATCTGTTCTCACTCAGTGCTGTGACTGTATCTGTTCTCACTCAGTGCTGTGACTGTATCTGTTCTCACTCCGTGCTGTGACTGTATCTGTTCTCACTCCGTGCTGTGACTGTATCTGTTCTCACTCAGTGCTGTGACTGAATCTGTTCTCACTCAGTGCTGTTGTTATCTGTTCTCACACAGTCCTGACAATCTGTTCTCACTCAGTTCTGTAACTATCTGTTCTCACTCAGTGCTGTGACTATCTGTTCTCACTCAATGCTGTGACTGTATTTGTTCTCACTCAGTGCTGTGACTGTATCTGCTCTCACTCAGTGCTGTGACTGTGTCTGTTCTCGCTCAGTGCTGAGACTGTATCTGTTCGCACAGTCCTGTGACCGTATCTGTTCTCACTCAGTGCTGTGACTGTATCTGTTCTCACTCAGTGCTGTTGCTATCTGTTCTCACACAGTCCTGACTGTATCTATTCTTACTCAGTTCTGTGACTATCTGTTTCCACTCAATGCTGTGACTGTATCTGTTCTCTCAGTGCTGTGAATGTATCTGTTCTCACTCCGTGCTGTGACCGTATCTTTTCTCACTCAGTGCTGTGACTATCTACTCTCACTCAGTGCTGTGACTGTGTCTGTTCTCATACAGTGCTGTGAATGTATCTGTTCTCACTCAGTGCTGACTGTATCTGTTCTCACTCAGTGCTGACTGTATCTGTTCTCACTCAGTGCTGACTGCATCTGTTCTCACTCAGTGCTGACTGTATCTGTTCTCACTTAGTGCTGACTATCTGTTCTCACTCAGTGACTGCATCTGTTCTCACTCAGTGACTGTATCTGTTCTCACTCAGTAACTGTATCTGTTCTCACTCAGTGCTGTGACTGCATCTGTTCTCACTCAGTGCTGTGACTGTGTCTGTTCTCACTCAGTGCTCTGACTGTGTCTGTTCTCACTCAGTGCTGTGACTGTATCTGTTCTCACTCAGTGCTACAACTGTATCTGTTCTCACTCCGTGCTATGAATGTATCTGTTCTCACTCGATTGCTGGGACTGTCTGTTCTCACTCAGTGCTGCGACTGTATCTGTTCTCACTCAGTGCTGTGACTATGTCTGTTCTCACTCAGTGCTGTGACTGTATCTGTTCTCCCTCAGTGCTGACTGTATCTGTTCTCCCTCAGTGCTGACTTTATCTGTTCTCACTCAGTGTTGTGACTATCTGTTCTCACTCAGTGCTGTGACTATGTCTGTTCTCACTCAGTGCTGTGACTGTATCTGTTCTCACTCAGTGCTGCAACTGTATCTGTTCTCAATCAGTGCTTTGAATGTATCTGTTCTCACTAGATTGCTGGGACTGTGTCTTCTAACTCAGTGCTGTGACTGTGTCTGTTCTCCGTCAGTGCTGACTTTATCTGTTCTCACTCAGTGCTGTGACTGTATCTGTTCTCAGTGCTGACTGTATCTGTTCTCACTCAGTGCTGACCGTATCTGTTCTCACTCAGTGCTATGAATGTATCTGTTCTCACTCGATTGCTGGGCCTGTGTCTGTTCTCACTCCGTGCTGTGACTGTATCTGTTCTCACTCAGTGCTGTGACTGTATCTGTTCTCACTCCGTGCTGTGACTGTATCTGTTCTCACTCAGTGCTGTGACTGTATCTGTTCTCACTCAGTGCTGTGACTGTATCTGTTCTCACTCAGTGCTGCTGCTATCTGTTCTCACACAGTCCTGACTGTATCTGTTCTCACTCAGTGCTTGGACTGCCTGTTCTCACTCAGTGCAGTGACTGTATCTGTTCTCAACTCAGTGCTGTGACTGTATCTGTTCTCACTCAGCGCTGACTGTATCTGTTCTCACGCAGTGCTGTGACTATCTGTTCTCACTCAGTGCTGACCGTATCTGTTCTCACTCACTGCTGTTACTATCTGTTCTCAATCAGTGCTGTGACTGTATCTGTTCTTAGTGCTCTGACTATCTGTTCTCAGTCAGTGCTGACTGTATTTGTTCTCACTCCGACTGTGACTGCATCTGTTCTCAGTCAGTGCTGAGACTGTATCTGCTCTCACTCAATGCTGTGACTGTATCTGCTCTCACTCAGTGCTGTGACTGTATCTGTTCTCACTCAGTTCTGTCACTATCTTTTCTTACTCAGTGCTGTGACTGTATCTGTTCTCACTCACTGCTGTGACTGTATCTGTTCTCACTCAGTGCTGAATGTATCTGTTCTCACTCGTGCTCTGACTGTATCTGTTCTCACTCAGTGTTGTGACTGTATCTGTTCTCACTCAGTTCTGTCACTATCTGTTCTTACTCAGTGCTGAATGTATCTGTTCGCACTCGTGCTGTGACTGTATCTGTTCTCACTCAGTGCTACAACTGTATCTGTTCTCACTCACTGCTGGGACTGTGTCTGTTCTCACTCAGTGCTGTGACTGTATCTGTTCTCACTCAGTGCTGTGACTGTATCTGTTCTCACTCAGCGCTGATTGTATCTGTTCTCACTCTGCTGACTGTATCTGTTCTCATTCAGTGATGACTATCTGTTCTCCCTCAGTGCTGACTGTATCTGTTCTCACTCTGCTGTGACTGTATCTGTTCTCAGTGCTGACCGTATCTGTTCTCACTCAGTGCTGTGAATGTATTTGTTGTCACTCAATGCTGTGACTGTATCTGCTCTCACTCAGTTCTGTCACTATCTGTTCTCACTCAGTGCTGTGACTATCTGTTTCCACTCAATGCTGTGACTGTATCTGTTCTCACTGAGTGCTGACGATCTGTTCTCACTCAGTGCTGTGACAGTATCTGTTCTCACTCAATGCTATGAATGTATCTGTTCTCACTCGATTGCTGGCTGTATCTGTTCTCACTCAGTGCTGGGACTGTGTCTGTTCTCACTCAGTGCTGTGACTATCTGTTCTCACTCAGCGCTGACTGTTTCTGTTCTCACTCAGTGCTGACTGTATTTGTCCTCACTCAGTGCTGTGACTGTATCTGTTCTCACTCCGTGCTGTGGCTGTATCTGTTCTCACTCCATGCTGTGACTGCATCTGTTCTCAGTCAGTGCTGTGACTGTATCTGCTCGCACTCGATGCTGTGACTGTATCTGCTCTCACTCAGTGCTGTGACTGCATCTGTTCTCAGTCAGTCCTGTGACTGTATCTGCTCTCACTCGATACTGAGACTGTATCTGCTCTCACTCAGTGCTGTGACTGTATCTGTTCTGACTCAGTGCTGACTGTGTCTGTTCTCACTCATTGCAGTGACTGTATCTGTTCTCACTCATTGCTGTTGACTGTATCTGTTCTCACTCAGTTCTGTGACCATCTGTTCTCACTCAGTTCTGTGACTATCTGTTCTCACTCAGTGCTGTGACTGTATCTGTTCTCACTCAGTGCTGTGACTGTATCTGTTCTCACTCCGTGCTGTGACTGTATCTGTTCTCACTCCGTGCTGTGACTGTATCTGTTCTCACTCAGTGCTGTGACTGAATCTGTTCTCACTCAGTGCTGTTGTTATCTGTTCTCACACAGTCCTGACTATCTGTTCTCACTCAGTTCTGTAACTATCTGTTCTCACTCAGTGCTGTGACTATCTGTTCTCACTCAATGCTGTGACTGTATTTGTTCTCACTCAGTGCTGTGACTGTATCTGCTCTCACTCAGTGCTGTGACTGTGTCTGTTCTCACTCAGTGCTGAGACTGTATCTGTTCGCACAGTTCTGTGACCGTATCTGTTCTCACTCAGTGCTGTGACTGTATCTGTTCTCACTCAGTGCTGTTGCCATCTGTTCTCACAGAGTCCTGACTGTATCTATTCTTACTCAGTTCTGTGACTATCTGTTTCCACTCAATGCTGTGACTGTATCTGTTCTCTCAGTGCTGTGAATGTATCTGTTCTCACTCCGTGCTGTGACCGTATCTTTTCTCACTCAGTGCTGTGACTATCTACTCTCACTCAGTGCTGTGACTGTGTCTGTTCTCATACAGTGCTGTGAATGTATCTGTTCTCACTCAGTGCTGACTGTATCTGTTCTCACTCAGTGCTGACTGTATCTGTTCTCACTCAGTGCTGACTGCATCTGTTCTCACTCAGTGCTGACTATCTGTTCTCACTTAGTGCTGACTCTGTTCTCACTCAGTGACTGCATCTGTTCTCACTCAGTGACTGTATCTGTTCTCACTCAGTAACTGTATCTGTTCTCACTCAGTGCTGTGACTGTATCTGTTCTCACTCAGTGCTGTTACAATCTGTTCTCAATCAGTGCTGTGACTATCTGTTCTTAGTGCTGTGACTATCTGTTCTCACTCAGTGCTGACTGTATTTGTTCTCACTCAGTGCTGTGACTGCATCTGTTCTCACTCAGTGCTGTGACTGTGTCTGTTCTCACTCAGTGCTCTGACTGTGTCTGTTCTCACTCAGTGCTGTGACTGTATCTGTTCTCACTCAGTGCTACAACTGTATCTGTTCTCACTCCGTGCTATGAATGTATCTGTTCTCACTCGATTGCTGGGACTGTCTGTTCTCACTCAGTGCTGTGACTATGTCTGTTCTCACTCAGTGCTGTGACTGTATCTGTTCTCCCTCACTGCTGACTTTATCTGTTCTCACTCAGTGTTGTGACTGTATCTGTTCTCACTCAGTGCTGTGACTATGTCTGTTCTCACTCAGTGCTGTGACTGTATCTGTTCTCACTCAGTGCTGCAACTGTATCTGTTCTCAATCAGTGCTTTGAATGTATCTGTTCTCACTAGATTGCTGGGTCTGTGTCTTCTAACTCAGTGCTGTGACTGTGTCTGTTCTCCGTCAGTGCTGACTTTATCTGTTCTCACTCAGTGCTGTGACTGTATCTGTTCTCAGTGCTGACTGTATCTGTTCTCACTCAGTGCTGACCGTATCTGTTCTCACTCAGTGCTGTGAATGTATTTGTTGTCACTCAGTGCTGTGAATGTATCTGTTATCACAGTGCTCTGACTGTATCTGTTCTCACTCAGTGCTGTTACTATCGGTTCTCAATCAGTGCTGTGACTGTATCTGTTCTTAGTGCTGTGACTATCTGTTCTCACTCAGTGCTGACTGTTTTTTCTCACTCAGTGCTGTGACTATCTGTTCTCACTCCGTTTTGTGACTGCATCTGTTCTCACTCAGTGCTGTGACTGTATCTGCTCTCACTCCATGCTGCGACTGTATCTGTTCTCACTCAGTGCTGTGACTGTATCTGTTCTCACTCAATGCTGTGACTGCATCTGCTCTCACTCAGTGCTGTGACTGTATCTGTTCTCACTCCGTGCTGTGACTGTATCTGTTCTCACTCCGTGCTGTGACTGTATCTGTTCTCACTCAGTGCTGTGACTGTATCTGTTCTCACTCAGTGCTGTTGCTATCTGTTCTCACACAGTCCTGACTATCTGTTCTCACTCAGTTCTGTGACTTTCTGTTCTCACTCAGTGCTGTGACTGTCTGTTTCCACTCAGTGCTGCGACTATATCTGTTCTTACTCAGTGCTGTGACTGTATCTGTTCTCACTCAGTGCTGTGACTGTATCTGCTCTCATTCAGTGCTGTGACTGTATCTGTTCTCAATTAGTCCTGTGACTGTATCTGTTCTCAATTAGTCCTGTGACTGTATCTGTTCTCTCTCAGTGCTGACTGTATCTGTTCTCACTCAGTGCTGACTGTATCTGTTCTCACTCAGTGCTGACTGTGTCTGTTCTCACTCTGCTGACTATCTGTTCTCACTCAGTGACTGTATCTGTTCTCACTCAGTGCTGGTACAATCTGTTCTCAATTAGTGCTGTGACTGTATCTGCTCTCACTCAGTGCTGTGATTGTATCTGTTCTCACTCAGTGCTGTGATTGTATCTGTTCTCGCTCAGTGCTGTGACTGTGTCTGTTCTTACTCAGTGCTGTGACTGTATCTGTTCTCACTCAGTGCTGGGACTGTGTCTGTTCTCAGTGCTGTGAATGTATCTGTTCTCACTCGATTGCTGGGACTGTGTGTTCTCACTCAGTGCTGTGACTGTATCTGTTCTCACACAGTGCTGGGACTGTGTCTGTTCTCAGTGCTGTGACTGTTGTCACTCAGTGCTGTGACTGTATCTGTACTCACTCAGTGCTGTGACTGTATTTGTTCTCACTCAGCGCTGACTGTATCTGTTCTCACTCAGTGCTGTGACTATCTGTTCTCACTCCGTGCTGTGACTGTATCTGTTCTCACTCCGTGCTGCGACTGTATCTGTTCTCACTCAGTGCTGTGACTGTATCTGTTCTCACTCAGTGCTGTTGCTATCTGTTCTCACACAGTCCTGATTATCTGTTCTCACTCAGTTCTGTGACTTTCTGTTCTCACTCCGTGCTGTGACTATCTTTTCTCACTCAGTGCTGTGACTATCTGCTCTCACTCAGTGCTGTGACTGTGTCTGTGCTCACTCAGTGATGTTACTATCTGTTCTCACTCAGTGCTGTGAATGTATTTGTTGTCACTCAATGCTGTGACTGTATCTGCTCTCACTCGGTGCTGTGACTGTATCTGTTCTCACTCAGTTCTGTCACTATCTGTTCCCACTCAGTGCTGTGACTATCTGTTTCCACTCAATGCTGTGACTGTATCTGTTCTCACTGAGTGCTGACTGTATCTGTTCTCACTCAGTGCTGGGACTGTGTCTGTTCTCACTCAGTGCTGTGACTATCTGTTCTCACTCAGCGCTGACTGTTTCTTTTCTCAATCAGTGCTGACTGTATTTGTTCTCACTCAGTTCTGTGACTGTATATGCTCTCACTCAGTGCTGTTACTATCTGTTCTCACTCAGTGCTGTGACTGTATCTCTTCTCTCTCAGTGCTGACTGTATCTGCTCTCACTCAGTGCTGTGACTATTTATTGTCACAGTGCTGAGAATGTATCTGTTCTCACGCAGTGCTGTGACTTTATCTGTTCTCATTCAGTGCTGTTACTGTATCTGTTCTCATTCAGTGCTGTGACTGTATCTGTCTCACTCAGTGCTGTGACTGTATCTGTCTCACTCAGTGCTGTGACTATCTGTTCTCACTCAGTGCTGTTACTATCTCTTCTCAATCAGTGCTGACTATCTGTTATCACTCAGTGCTGTAAATGTATCTGTTGTCACTGAGTGCTGACTGTATCTGTTCTCACTCAGTGCTGTGACTATCTGTTCTGACTCAGTGCTGACTGTATCTGTTCTCACTCATTGCTGTGACTATCTGTTCTCACTCAGTGCTGTGACTGTGTCTATTCTCATTCAGTGCTGTTACTATCTGTTCTCACTCATTGCTGTGACAGTGTCTGTTCTCACTCAGTTCTGTGACCATCTATTCTCACTCAGAGCTGTGACTATCTGTTTCCACTCAATGCTGTGACAGTATCTGCTCTCACTCAGTGCTGTGACTGTATCTGTTCTCACTCATTGCTGTGACTGTATCTGTTCTCACTCAGTGCTGTGACTGTATCTGTTCTCACTCCGTGCTGACTATCTGTTCTCACTCAGTGCTGTGACTGTACCTGTTCTCACTCAGTGCTGTGACTGTATCTGTTCTCACTCCGTGCTGTGACTGTATCTGTTCTCACTCAGTGCTGTGACTGCATCTGTTCTCACTCAGTGCTGTTGCTATCTGTTCTCACACAGTCCTGACTATCTGTTCTCACTCAATGCTGTGACTATCTTTTCTCACTCAATGCTGTGACTGTATTTGTTCTCACTCAGTGCTGTGACTGTACCTGTTCTCACTCCGTGCTGTGACTGTTTCTGTTTCCACTCAATGCTGTGACAGTATCTGCTCTCACTCAGTGCTGTGACTGTATCTGTTCTCACTCATTGCTGTGACTGTATCTGTTCTCACTCAGTGCTGTGACTGTATCTGTTCTCACTCCGTGCTGACTATCTGTTCTCACTCAGTGCTGTGACTGTACCTGTTCTCACTCAGTGCTGTGACTGTATCTGTTCTCACTCCGTGCTGTGACTGTATCTGTTCTCACTCAGTGCTGTGACTGCATCTGTTCTCACTCAGTGCTGTTGCTATCTGTTCTCACACAGTCCTGACTATCTGTTCTTACTCAGTGCTGTGACTATCTTTTCTCACTCAATGCTGTGACTGTATTTGTTCTCACTCAGTGCTGTGACTGTACCTGTTCTCACTCCGTGCTGTGACTGTTTCTGTTCTCACTCAGTGCTGTGACTGTATCTGCTCTCACTCAGTGCTGGTACAATCTGTTCTCAATTAGTGCTGTGACTGTATCTGCTCTCACTCAGTGCTGTGATTGTATCTGTTCTCACTCAGTGCTGTGATTGTATCTGTTCTCACTCAGTTCTGTCACTATCTTTTCTTACTCAGTGCTGTGACTGTGTCTGTTCTCACTCGTGCTCTGACTGTATCTGTTCTCACTCAGTGCTGTGACTGTATCTGTTCTCACTCAGTTCTGTCACTATCTGTTCTTACTCAGTGCTGAATGTATCTGTTCGCACTCGTGCTGTGACTGTACCTGTTCTCACTCAGTGCTACAACTGTATCTGTTCTCACTCAGTGCTGGGACTGTGTCTGTTCTCACTCAGTGCTGTGACTGTATCTGTTCTCACTCAGTGCTGTGACTGTATCTGTTCTCACTCAGCGCTGATTGTATCTGTTCTCACTCTGCTGGCTGTATCTGTTCTCATTCAGTGATGACTATCTGTTCTCCCTCAGTGCTGACTGTATCTGTTCTCACTCAGTGCTGTGACTGTATCTGTTCTCAGTGCTGACTGTATCTGTTCTCACTCAGTGCTGACCGTATCTGTTCTCACTCAGTGCTGTGAATGTATTTGTTGTCACTCAATGCTGTGACTGTATCTGCTCTCACTCGGTGCTGTGACTGTATCTGTTCTCACTCAGTTCTGTCACTATCTGTTCCCACTCAGTGCTGTGACTATCTGTTTCCACTCAATGCTGTGACTGTATCTGTTCTCACTGAGTGCTGACTGTATCTGTTCTCACTCAGTGCTGGGACTGTGTCTGTTCTCACTCAGTGCTGTGACTATCTGTTCTCACTCAGTGCTGACTGTATTTGTTCTCACTCAGTGCTGTGACTGTATCTGTTCTCACTCCGTGCTGTGGCTGTATCTGTTCTCACTCCATGCTGTGACTGCGTCTGTTCTCAGTCAGTGCTGTGACTGTATCTGCTCTCACTCGATGCTGTGCCTGTATCTGCTCTCACTCAGTGCTGTGACTGCATCTGTTCTCAGTCAGTCCTGTGACTGTATCTGCTCTCACTCGATACTGAGACTGTATCTGCTCTCACTCGATGCTGTGACTGTATCTGCTCTCACTCAGTGCTGTGACTGTATCTGTTCTGACTCAGTGCTGACTGTATCTGTTCTCACTCATTGCAGTGACTGTATCTGTTCTCACTCATTGCTGTGACTGTATCTGTTCTCACTCAGTTCTGTGACCATCTGTTCTCACTCAGTTCTGTGACTATCTGTTCTCACTCAGTGCTGTGACTGTATCTGTTCTGACTCAGTGCTGTGACTGTATCTGTTCTCACTCAGTGCTGTTGTTATCTGTTCTCACACAGTCCTGACTATCTGTTCTCACTCAGTTCTGTAACTATCTGTTCTCACTCAGTGCTGTGACTATCTGTTCTCACTCAATGCTGTGACTGTATCTGCTCTCACTCAGTGCTGTGACTGTGTCTGTTCTCACTCAGTGCTGAGACTGTATCTGTTCGCACAGTTCTGTGACCGTATCTGTTCTCACTCAGTGCTGTTGTGACTGTATCTGTTCTCACTCAGTGCTATTGCTATCTGTTCTCACACAGTCCTGACTGTATCTATTCTTACTCAGTTCTGTGACTATCTGTTTCCACTCAATGCTGTGACTGTATCTGTTCTCTCAGTGCTGTGACTATCTACTCTCACTCAGTGCTGTGACTGTGTCTGTTCTCATACAGTGCTGTGAATGTATCTGTTCTCACTCAGTGCTGACTGTATCTGTTCTCACTCAGTGCTGACTGTAACTGTTCTCACTTAGTGCTGACTATCTGTTCTCACTCAGTGACTGTATCTGTTCTCACTCAGTGACTGTATCTGTTCTCACTCAGTAACTGTATCTGTTCTCACTCAGTGCTGTGACTATCTGTTCTCACTCAGTGCTGTTACAATCTGTTCTCAATCAGTGCTGTGACTATCTGTTCTTAGTGCTGTGACTATCTGTTCTCACTCAGTGCTGACTGTATTTGTTCTCACTCAGTGCTGTGACTGCATCTGTTCTCACTCAGTGCTGTGACTGTATCTGCTCTCACTCAGTGCTGTGACTGTGTCTGTTCTCACTCAGTGCTGTGACTGTATCTGTTCTCACTCAGTGCTACAACTGTATCTGTTCTCACTCCGTGCTATGAATGTATCTGTTCTCACTCGATTGCTGGGACTGTCTGTTCTCACTCAGTGCTGTGACTGTATCTGTTCTCACTCAGTGCTGTGACTGTGTCTGTTCTCACTCAGTGCTGTGACTATCTGTTTTCACTCAGTGCTGCAACTGTATCTGTTCTCAATCAGTGCTTTGAATGTATCTGTTCTCACTAGATTGCTGGGACTGTGTCTTCTAACTCAGTGCTGTGACTGTGTCTGTTCTCCCTCAGTGCTGACTTTATCTGTTCTCACTCAGTGCTGTGACTGTATCTGTTCTCAGTGCTGACTGTATCTGTTCTCACTCAGTGCTGACCGTATCTGTTCTCACTCAGTGCTGTGAATGTATCTGTTCTCACAGTGCTCTGACTGTATCTGTTCTCACTCAGTGCTGTTACTATCGGTTCTCAATCAGTGCTGTGACTGCATCTGTTCTTAGTGCTGTGACTGCATCTGTTCTTAGTGCTGTGACTATCTGTTCTCACTCAGTGCTGACTGTTTTTTCTCACTCAGTGCTGTGACTGTATCTGTTCTCACTCAGTGCTGTGACTGTATCTGTTCTCACTCCGTGCTGTGACAGCATCTGTTCTCACTCAGTGCTGTGACTGTATCTGCTCTCACTCAAAGCTGTGACTGCATCTGCTCTCACTCAGTGCTGTGACTGTATCTGTTCTCACTCCGTGCTGTGACTGTATCTGTTCTCACTCCGTGCTGTGACTGTATCTGTTCTCACTCAGTGCTGTGACTGTATCTGTTCTCACTCCGTGCTGTGACTGTATCTGTTCTCACTCCGTGCTGTGACTGTATCTGTTCTCACTCAGTGCTGTGACTGTATCTGCGCTCACTCAATGCTGTGACTGCATCTGCTCTCACTCAGTGCTGTGACTGTATCTGTTCTCACTCCATGCTGTGACTGTATCTGTTCTCACTCCGTGCTGTGACAGCATCTGTTCTCACTCAGTGCTGTGACTGTATCTGCTCTCACTCAATGCTGTGACTGCATCTGCTCTCACTCAGTGCTGTGACTGTATCTGTTCTCACTCCGTGCTGTGACTGTATCTGTTCTCACTCCGTGCTGTGACTGTATCTGTTCTCACTCAGTGCTGTGACTGTATCTGTTCTCACTCAATGCTGTGACTGCGTCTGCTCTCACTCAATGCTGTGACTGCATCTGCTCTCACTCCGTGCTGTGACTGTATCTGTTCTCACTCCGTGCTGTGACTGTATCTGTTCTCACTCAGTGCTGTGACTGTATCTGTTCTCACTCAGTGCTGTTGCTATCTGTTCTCACACAGTCCTGACTATCTGTTCTCACTCAGTTCTGTGACTTTCTGTTCTCACTCAGTGCTGTGACTGTATCTGTTCTCACTCCGTGCTGTGACTGTATCTGCTCTCACTCAGTGCTGTGATTGTATCTGTTCTCACTCAGTGCTGTGATTGTATCTGTTCTCACTCAGTTCTGTCACTATCTTTTCTTACTCAGTGCTGTGACTGTGTCTGTTCTCACTCGTGCTCTGACTGTATCTGTTCTCACTCAGTGCTGTGACTGTATCTGTTCTCACTCAGTTCTGTCACTATCTGTTCTTACTCAGTGCTGAATGTATCTGTTCGCACTCGTGCTGTGACTGTACCTGTTCTCACTCAGTGCTACAACTGTATCTGTTCTCACTCAGTGCTGGGACTGTGTCTGTTCTCACTCAGTGCTGTGACTGTATCTGTTCTCACTCAGTGCTGTGACTGTATCTGTTCTCACTCAGCGCTGATTGTATCTGTTCTCACTCTGCTGGCTGTATCTGTTCTCATTCAGTGATGACTATCTGTTCTCCCTCAGTGCTGACTGTATCTGTTCTCACTCAGTGCTGTGACTGTATCTGTTCTCAGTGCTGACTGTATCTGTTCTCACTCAGTGCTGACCGTATCTGTTCTCACTCAGTGCTGTGAATGTATTTGTTGTCACTCAATGCTGTGACTGTATCTGCTCTCACTCGGTGCTGTGACTATCTGTTCTCACTCAATGCTGTGACAGCATCTGTTCTCACTCAGTGCTGTGACTGTATCTGCTCTCACTCAATGCTGTGACTGCATCTGCTCTCACTCAGTGCTGTGACTGTATCTGTTCTCACTCCGTGCTGTGACTGTATCTGTTCTCACTCCGTGCTGTGACTGTATCTGTTCTCACTCAGTGCTGTGACTGTATCTGTTCTCACTCAATGCTGTGACTGCGTCTGCTCTCACTCAATGCTGTGACTGCATCTGCTCTCACTCCGTGCTGTGACTGTATCTGTTCTCACTCCGTGCTGTGACTGTATCTGTTCTCACTCAGTGCTGTGACTGTATCTGTTCTCACTCAGTGCTGTTGCTATCTGTTCTCACACAGTCCTGACTATCTGTTCTCACTCAGTTCTGTGACTTTCTGTTCTCACTCAGTGCTGTGACTGTATCTGTTCTCACTCCGTGCTGTGACTGTATCTGCTCTCACTCAGTGCTGTGATTGTATCTGTTCTCACTCAGTGCTGTGATTGTATCTGTTCTCACTCAGTTCTGTCACTATCTTTTCTTACTCAGTGCTGTGACTGTGTCTGTTCTCACTCGTGCTCTGACTGTATCTGTTCTCACTCAGTGCTGTGACTGTATCTGTTCTCACTCAGTTCTGTCACTATCTGTTCTTACTCAGTGCTGAATGTATCTGTTCGCACTCGTGCTGTGACTGTACCTGTTCTCACTCAGTGCTACAACTGTATCTGTTCTCACTCAGTGCTGGGACTGTGTCTGTTCTCACTCAGTGCTGTGACTGTATCTGTTCTCACTCAGTGCTGTGACTGTATCTGTTCTCACTCAGCGCTGATTGTATCTGTTCTCACTCTGCTGGCTGTATCTGTTCTCATTCAGTGATGACTATCTGTTCTCCCTCAGTGCTGACTGTATCTGTTCTCACTCAGTGCTGTGACTGTATCTGTTCTCAGTGCTGACCGTATCTGTTCTCACTCAGTGCTGACCGTATCTGTTCTCACTCAGTGCTGTGAATGTATTTGTTGTCACTCAATGCTGTGACTGTATCTGCTCTCAATCGGTGCTGTGACTGTATCTGTTCTCACTCAGTTCTGTCACTATCTGTTCCCACTCAGTGCTGTGACTATCTGTTTCCACTCAATGCTGTGACTGTATCTGTTCTCACTGAGTGCTGACTGTATCTGTTCTCACTCAGTGCTGGGACTGTGTCTGTTCTCACTCAGTGCTGTGACTATCTGTTCTCACTCAGTGCTGACTGTATTTGTTCTCACTCAGTGCTGTGACTGTATCTGTTCTCACTCCGTGCTGTGGCTGTATCTGTTCTCACTCCATGCTGTGACTGCGTCTGTTCTCAGTCAGTGCTGTGACTGTATCTGCTCTCACTCGATGCTGTGCCTGTATCTGCTCTCACTCAGTGCTGTGACTGCATCTGTTCTCAGTCAGTCCTGTGACTGTATCTGCTCTCACTTGATACTGAGACTGTATCTGCTCTCACTCGATGCTGTGACTGTATCTGCTCTCACTCAGTGCTGTGACTGTATCTGTTCTCACTCAGTTCTGTGACCATCTGTTCTCACTCAGTTCTGTGACTATCTGTTCTCACTCAGTGCTGTGACTGTATCTGTTCTGACTCAGTGCTGTGACTGTATCTGTTCTCACTCAGTGCTGTTGTTATCTGTTCTCACACAGTCCTGACTATCTGTTCTCACTCAGTTCTGTAACTATCTGTTCTCACTCAGTGCTGTGACTATCTGTTCTCACTCAATGCTGTGACTGTATCTGCTCTCACTCAGTGCTGTGACTGTGTCTGTTCTCACTCAGTGCTGAGACTGTATCTGTTCGCACAGTTCTGTGACCGTATCTGTTCTCACTCAGTGCTGTGACTGTATCTGTTCTCACTCAGTGCTATTGCTATCTGTTCTCACACAGTCCTGACTGTATCTATTCTTACTCAGTTCTGTGACTATCTGTTTCCACTCAATGCTGTGACTGTATCTGTTCTCTCAGTGCTGTGACTATCTACTCTCACTCAGTGCTGTGACTGTGTCTGTTCTCATACAGTGCTGTGAATGTATCTGTTCTCACTCAGTGCTGACTGTAACTGTTCTCACTTAGTGCTGACTATCTGTTCTCACTCAGTGACTGTATCTGTTCTCACTCAGTGACTGTATCTGTTCTCACTCAGTAACTGTATCTGTTCTCACTCAGTGCTGTGACTATCTGTTCTCACTCAGTGCTGTTACAATCTGTTCTCAATCAGTGCTGTGACTATCTGTTCTTAGTGCTGTGACTATCTGTTCTCACTCAGTGCTGACTGTATTTGTTCTCACTCAGTGCTGTGACTGCATCTGTTCTCACTCAGTGCTGTGACTGTATCTGCTCTCACTCAGTGCTGTGACTGTGTCTGTTCTCACTCAGTGCTGTGACTGTATCTGTTCTCACTCAGTGCTACAACTGTATCTGTTCTCACTCCATGCTATGAATGTATCTGTTCTCACTCGATTGCTGGGACTGTCTGTTCTCACTCAGTGCTGTGACTGTATCTGTTCTCACTCAGTGCTGTGACTGTGTCTGTTCTCACTCAGTGCTGTGACTATCTGTTTTCACTCAGTGCTGCAACTGTATCTGTTCTCAATCAGTGCTTTGAATGTATCTGTTCTCACTAGATTGCTGGGACTGTGTCTTCTAACTCAGTGCTGTGACTGTGTCTGTTCTCCCTCAGTGCTGACTTTATCTGTTCTCACTCAGTGCTGTGACTGTATCTGTTCTCAGTGCTGACTGTATCTGTTCTCACTCAGTGCTGACCGTATCTGTTCTCACTCAGTGCTGTGAATGTATCTGTTCTCACAGTGCTCTGACTGTATCTGTTCTCACTCAGTGCTGTTACTATCGGTTCTCAATCAGTGCTGTGACTGCATCTGTTCTTAGTGCTGTGACTATCTGTTCTCACTCAGTGCTGACTGTTTTTTCTCACTCAGTGCTGTGACTGTATCTGTTCTCACTCAGTGCTGTGACTGTATCTGTTCTCACTCCGTGCTGTGACTGTATCTGTTCTCACTCCGTGCTGTGACAGCATCTGTTCTCACTCAGTGCTGTGACTGTATCTGTTCTCACTCCGTGCTGTGACAGCATCTGTTCTCACTCAGTGCTGTGACTGTATCTGCTCTCACTCAATGCTGTGACTGCATCTGCTCTCACTCAGTGCTGTGACTGTATCTGTTCTCACTCCGTGCTGTGACTGTATCTGTTCTCACTCCGTGCTGTGACTGTATCTGTTCTCACTCAGTGCTGTGACTGTATCTGTTCTCACTCCGTGCTGTGACTGTATCTGTTCTCACTCCGTGCTGTGACTGTATCTGTTCTCACTCAGTGCTGTGACTGTATCTGCTCTCACTCAATGCTGTGACTGCATCTGCTCTCACTCAGTGCTGTGACTGTATCTGTTCTCACTCCATGCTGTGACTGTATCTGTTCTCACTCCGTGCTGTGACAGCATCTGTTCTCACTCA
Source organism: Somniosus microcephalus (assembly GCF_052327205.1). NCBI lineage: Eukaryota > Metazoa > Chordata > Chondrichthyes > Squaliformes > Somniosidae > Somniosus > Somniosus microcephalus. The sequence continues at coordinate 108,908,821 of NC_140997.1, forward strand.
GTGCTGTGACTGTATCTGCTCTCACTCAATGCTGTGACTGCATCTGCTCTCACTCAGTGCTGTGACTGTATCTGTTCTCACTCCGTGCTGTGACTGTATCTGTTCTCACTCCGTGCTGTGACTATCTGTTCTCACTCAGTGCTGTTACAATCTGTTCTCAATCAGTGCTGTGACTATCTGTTCTTAGTGCTGTGACTATCTGTTCTCACTCAGTGCTGACTGTATTTGTTCTCACTCAGTGCTGTGACTGCATCTGTTCTCACTCAGTGCTGTGACTGTATCTGCTCTCACTCAGTGCTGTGACTGTGTCTGTTCTCACTCAGTGCTGTGACTGTATCTGTTCTCACTCAGTGCTACAACTGTATCTGTTCTCACTCCGTGCTATGAATGTATCTGTTCTCACTCGATTGCTGGGACTGTCTGTTCTCACTCAGTGCTGTGACTGTATCTGTTCTCACTCAGTGCTGTGACTGTGTCTGTTCTCACTCAGTGCTGTGACTATCTGTTTTCACTCAGTGCTGCAACTGTATCTGTTCTCAATCAGTGCTTTGAATGTATCTGTTCTCACTAGATTGCTGGGACTGTGTCTTCTAACTCAGTGCTGTGACTGTGTCTGTTCTCCCTCAGTGCTGACTTTATCTGTTCTCACTCAGTGCTGTGACTGTATCTGTTCTCAGTGCTGACTGTATCTGTTCTCACTCAGTGCTGACCGTATCTGTTCTCACTCAGTGCTGTGAATGTATCTGTTCTCACAGTGCTCTGACTGTATCTGTTCTCACTCAGTGCTGTTACTATCGGTTCTCAATCAGTGCTGTGACTGCATCTGTTCTTAGTGCTGTGACTATCTGTTCTCACTCAGTGCTGACTGTTTTTTCTCACTCAGTGCTGTGACTGTATCTGTTCTCACTCAGTGCTGTGACTGTATCTGTTCTCACTCCGTGCTGTGACTGTATCTGTTCTCACTCCGTGCTGTGACAGCATCTGTTCTCACTCAGTGCTGTGACTGTATCTGTTCTCACTCCGTGCTGTGACAGCATCTGTTCTCACTCAGTGCTGTGACTGTATCTGCTCTCACTCAATGCTGTGACTGCATCTGCTCTCACTCAGTGCTGTGACTGTATCTGTTCTCACTCCGTGCTGTGACTGTATCTGTTCTCACTCCGTGCTGTGACTGTATCTGTTCTCACTCAGTGCTGTGACTGTATCTGTTCTCACTCCGTGCTGTGACTGTATCTGTTCTCACTCCGTGCTGTGACTGTATCTGTTCTCACTCAGTGCTGTGACTGTATCTGCTCTCACTCAATGCTGTGACTGCATCTGCTCTCACTCAGTGCTGTGACTGTATCTGTTCTCACTCCATGCTGTGACTGTATCTGTTCTCACTCCGTGCTGTGACAGCATCTGTTCTCACTCAGTGCTGTGACTGTATCTGCTCTCACTCAATGCTGTGACTGCATCTGCTCTCACTCAGTGCTGTGACTGTATCTGTTCTCACTCCGTGCTGTGACTGTATCTGTTCTCACTCCGTGCTGTGACTGTATCTGTTCTCACTCCGTGCTGTGACTGTATCTGTTCTCAATGCTGTGACTGCGTCTGCTCTCACTCAATGCTGTGACTGCATCTGCTCTCACTCCGTGCTGTGACTGTATCTGTTCTCACTCCGTGCTGTGACTGTATCTGTTCTCACTCAGTGCTGTGACTGTATCTGTTCTCACTCAGTGCTGTTGCTATCTGTTCTCACACAGTCCTGACTATCTGTTCTCACTCAGTTCTGTGACTTTCTGTTCTCACTCAGTGCTGTGACTGTCTGTTTCCACTCAGTGCTGCGACTATATCTGTTCTTACTCAGTGCTGTGACTGTATCTGTTCTCACTCAGTGCTGTGACTGTATCTGCTCTCATTCAGTGCTGTGACTGTATCTGTTCTCAATTAGTCCTGTGACTGTATCTGTTCTCTCTCAGTGCTGACTGTACCTGTTCTCACTCAGTGCTGACTATCTGTTCTCACTCAGTGACTGTATCTGTTCTCACTCTAACTGTATCTGTTCTCACTCAGTGCTGTGACTGTATCTGTTCTCACTCAGTGCTGGTACAATCTGTTCTCAATTACTGCTGTGACTGTATCTGCTCTCACTCAGTGCTGTGATTGTATCTGTTCTCACTCAGTGCTGTGAATGTATCTGTTCTCACTCGATTGCTGGGACTGTGTCTGTTCTCACTCAGTGCTGTGACTGTATCTGTTCTCACTCAGTGCTGGGACTGTGTCTGTTCTCAGTGCTGTGACTGTTGTCACTCAGTGCTGTGACTGTATCTGTACTCACTCAGTGCTGTGACTGTATCTGTTCTCACTCAGCGCTGACTGTATCTGTTCTCACTCCGTGCTGTGACTGTATCTGTTCTCACTCCGTGCTGTGACTGTATCTGTTCTCACTCCGTGCTGCGACTGTATCTGTTCTCACTCAGTGCTGTGACTGTATCTGTTCTCACTCAGTGCTGTTGCTATCTGTTCTCACACAGTCCTGATTATCTGTTCTCACTCAGTTCTGTGACTTTCTGTTCTCACTCAGTGCTGTAACTGTCTGTTTCCACTCAGTGCTGTGACTGTATCTGTTCTCACTCAGTGCTGTGACTGTATCTGCTCTCATTCAGTGCTGTCAATGTATTTGTTCTCACTCAGTGCTGACTGTACCTGTTCTCACTCAGTGCTGTTATATCTGTTCTCTATCAGTGCTGTGAGTGTATCTCTTCTCACTCCGTGCTGTGACTATCTTTTCTCACTCAGTGCTGTGACTATCTGCTCTCACTCAGTGCTGTGACTGTGTCTGTGCTCACTCAGTGATGTTACTATCTGTTCTCACTCAGTGCTGTGACTGTATCTCCTCTCTCAGTGGTGACTATATCTGCTCTCACTCAGTGCTGTGACTGTATTTATTGTCACTCAGTGCTGAGAATGTATCTGTTCTCACTCAGTGCTGTGACTGTAGCTGTTCTCACTCAGTGCTGTTACTATCTTTTCTCAATCAGTGCTGACTATTTGTTCTCACTCAGTGCTGTGACTGTATCTGTTCTCACTCAGTGCTGTTACTATCTTTTCTCAATCAGTGCTGACTGTATTTGTTCTCACTCAGTGCTGTGACTGTATATGGTCTCACTCAGTGCTGTTACTATCTGTTCTCACTCAGTGCTGTGACTGTATCTCTTCTCTCTCAGTGCTGACTGTATCTGCTCTCACTCAGTGCTGTGACTATTTATTGTCACTCAGTGCTGAGAATGTATCTGTTCTCACGCAGTGCTGTGACTATCTGTTCTCATTCAGTGCTGTGACTGCACCTGTTCTCACTCAGTGCTGTTATATCTGTTCTCTATCAGTGCTGTGAGTGTATCTCTTCTCACTCCGTGCTGTGACTATCTTTTCTCACTCAGTGCTGTGACTATCTGCTCTCACTCAGTGCTGTGACTGTGTCTGTGCTCACTCAGTGATGTTACTATCTGTTCTCACTCAGTGCTGTGACTGTATCTCCTGTCTCTCAGTGGTGACTATATCTGCTCTCACTCAGTGCTGTGACTGTATTTATTGTCACTCAGTGCTGAGAATGTATCTGTTCACACTCAGTGGTGTGACTGTAGCTGTTCTCACTCAGTGCTGTTACTATCTGTTCTCAATCAGTGCTGTGACTATCTGTTCTCACTCAGTGCTGTTACTATCTTTTCTCAATCAGTGCTAACTGTATTTGTTCTCACTCCGTGCTGTGACTGTATCTGTTCTCACTCAGTGCTGTGACTGCATCTGTTCTCACTCAGTGCTGTTGCTATCTGTTCTCACACAGTCCTGACTATCTGTTCTCACTCAGTGCTGTGACTATCTTTTCTCACTCAATGCTGTGACTGTATTTGTTCTCACTCAGTGCTGTGACTGTACCTGTTCTCACTCCGTGCTGTGACTGTTTCTGTTCTCACTCAGTGCTGTGACTGTATCTGCTCTCACTCAGTGCTGTGACTGTGTCTGTTCTCACACTGTGCTGTGAATGTATCTGTTCTCACTCAGTGCTGAGACTGTGATGCGCCGTCAATAACTCCCAGAAGACTAAGAGTTGAACTTATAACAAGTAGGCTTTTATTAACAAAAGAATACGAGCATGCCTCTGCTGGTAGACCGATCCTTAAAGCCAGGGGGACTGGAGGTCAATCACCTTTATACCTGGGCTTAGGGGTGGAGCCAGGGGCAGAGCCAGCTGAGGCATGCTCAGACATGTTCTGTACAGGCAGATTAGTGGTTTACCACATTCACCCCTTGTTTAAAATGAGTCCGGCGGGGTGAAGTGTCTCAGAAGTTCGTATAGGCAAGTCTCTCCGGGGGTCTTGTCTGCCGTAGTGATCGTCGTGGTGCCGGCTGTGGCGGTTCTTTTCCCGCGGCCGTTTCCCGCGCGGGCCGGAGCACCGGCGTGTCGTCTTCGTGGGTGCGGGGTCGGTGGGTGTATAAGGGTAGGTCACAGGGCCCTGGCGTGCCGTCTACTTGGGTTAGATGTGGATTCCCTTCTAGGGGTGTGTCGTGGGTAATGGTAGTGGATAATAGAGTCATAGAGTTTTACAGCACAGAAAGAGGCCCTTCGGCCCATCGTGTCTGCGCCGCCCATCCATCCCTGTCCAGTCTAATCCCATTTTCCAGCATTTGGTCCATAGCCTTGTATGCAATGGCATTTCAAGTGCTCATCCAAATGCTTCTTGAATGTTGTGAGGGTTCCTGCCTCCACCACCCTTTCAGGCATTGAGTTCCACATTCCAACCACCCTGTAATGGGTAGTGGGTAATGGTGTTTTCGGTGGCACCTGAGGGTGCGAGGTCTTGTATGGAGACCGTGTCCTCCCACCCGTCAGGATAAGCCACATATGCATATTGTGGGTTGGCGTGGAGGAGGTGGACCCTTTCGAAAAGGGGGTCTGTTTTATGGCTCCTCACGTGCTTCCTGAGCAAGACGGGCCCTGGAGACGTCAGCCATGGCGGGTAGCGATGTCCCCGAGGTGGATTTCCTAGGGAAGACGAACATTTTCTCGTGAGGGGTGGTGTTCGTGGCGGTACAGAGTAGTGACCGTATGGAGTGAAGCGCATCGGGGAGGACTTCTTGCCAGCGGGAGGTTGGGAGGCCTCTGGACTTTAAGGCTAGCATGGCGGTTTTCCACACTGTCGCGTTCTCCCTTTCTACTTGTCCGTTACCCCGGGGGTTGTAGCTGGTGGTCCTGCTCGTGGCTATCCCTTTTTCGAGCAGGTACTGGCGCAGCTCGTCGCTCATGAATGACGAGCCCCTGTCACTATGGATGTAGTTGGGAAAACCGAATATGGCGAAGAGGTCATTGAGACATTTGATGACTGTGGCGCTGGTCATGTCCAGGCAGGGGATAGCGAACGGGAGTACTCGTCAATGATGTTGAGGAAGTACGTGTTGCGGTCAGAGGAGGGGAGGGGCCCTTTAAAATCTACGCTTATGCGCTCGAAGGGGCGGGTGGCTTTTATCAGGTGCGCCCTGTCTGGCCTATAAAAGTGTGGTTTGCATTCGGCACAGACTTGGCAGTTCCTGGTCATGGTCCTGACCTCCTCGATGGAGTAAGGCAGGTTGCGGGCCTTAATGAAGTGGAAAAACCTGGTGACCCCCGGGTGGCAGAGATCGTTGTGGAGGGCCCGTAGCCTATCGACCTGTGCGTTGGCACATGTTCCACGGGATAGGGCATCCGGGGGCTCATTAAGTTTCCCGGGCCAGTATAAGATATCATAATTGTAGGTGGATAATTCGATCCTCCACCGCAATATCTTGTCGTTTTTGATTTTGCCCCTCTGCTTGTTATTGAACATAAATGCTACTGATCGTTGGTCAGTGAGCAGGGTGAAGCGTTTACTGGCCAGGTAGGGTTGCAAAGGGGTGGAAAGTTTCCGGGAAATTTACGGAAATTTTCCACGGGAAGTTTAGCTTGGGAATTTTGCCCAAAAAAGCACATGCTAGCATAATATTGTTTTTTTTGTATTTTTTTTTCCCACAGGTCCTCTCTTAAAATTACAACAGAGATGGAATCTTAATTATTAAGGAATTTCTTAATCAATATATGTTTATCTTCTTATTTGGCTTGTTTTAATAATTACAAGTTTTGTGTGTGACTGTGAACAAATGTGTCCTGATTGGGTGGATGAGTGATTAGCTCCCTCTATTTGTAATATTTGCATATCGAATTGTGATTGGCCTGCAGGCATCTGTAAGACTGCTATAGTTTTTTTAAGATCCAGGTTAGGTGTCCTGAGGGAAGTCATTTTGTTTTCTGCTGATGTTGTGATGATGCAGTAAGTAAATCAGACTTTATACCAAATATAAGAAGTCACACAACACCAGGTTATAGTCCAACAGCTTTATTTGAAATCACAAGCTTTCGGAGCGCTGCTGCTTCTTCAGGTGAAGTGGAGAAATGCATAAAGACACAGCTTATATAGTCAGAGAATCATGTCAGATGTTTACAGGTAACCTTTCCAACTGCCATTTATCACACCTCGGCAGAGAGATAATCACAGCAGTCAAAGGTGTGAATGGTGTCCAAACAGGTCAGTCAGGGAAACATTACATCAAAGAACAATGAGGTGGGGTCACAAGGGGTCAAATATTGCAGATGCTGGGGTCTATGAAAAACAAAAAAACAGTACCCTTCGTCGTCCAGTACTTCCCCGGAGCGGAGAAACTACGCCATGTTCTTCGCAGCCTTCAACATGTCATCGATGACGACGAACACCTCGCTAAGGCCATCCCCACGCCTCCACTACTCGCTTTCAAACAGCCGCCTAACCTCAAACAGACCATCGTTCGCAGCAAATTACCCAGCTTTCAGGAGAACAGCGACCACGACACCACACAACCCTGCCACAGCAACCTCTGCAAGACATGCCAGATCATCAACACAGATACCATCATCACACGTGAGGACACCACCCACCAGGTACATGGTACATACTCATGTGACTCGGCCAACGTTGTCTACCTCATACGTTGCAGGAAAGGATGCCCCGGAGCATGGTACATCGGCGAGACCATGCAGACACTGCGACAACGGATGAACGGACACCGCGCAACAATCACCAGGCAGGAGTGTTCCCTCCCAGTCGGGGAACACTTCAGCAGTCAAGGACATTCAGCCTCCGATCTTCGGGTAAGCATTCTCCAAGGTGGCCTTCGAGACACATGACAACGCAAAATCGTCGAGCAGAAACTGATAGCCAAGTTCCGCACCCATGAGGACGGCCTCAACCGAGATCTTGGGTTCATGTCACGCTACATGTAACCCCACCTGATGCAGGGTCATCCAGACTCGAGTCGACATTGGCTTGTTCTCTCTACACAGATGCGGCCGGACCTGCTGTGATTTCCAGCCAAAAAAAATGTTTTTTGTCTTTTTTTGTTTTTCATACAGACCCCAGCATCTGCAATATTTGACCCCTTGTGACCCCACCTCATTGTTCTTTGATGTAATGTTTCCCTGACTGACCTGTTTGGACACCATTCACACCTTTGACTGCTGTGATTATCTCTCTGCCGAGGTGTGATAAATGGCAGTTGGAAAGGTTACCTGTAAACATCTGACATGATTCTCTGACTATATAAGCTGTGTCTTTATGCATTTCTCCACTTCACCTGAAGAAGGAGCAGCGCTCCGAAAGCTTGTGATTTCAAATAAAGCTGTTGGACTATAACCTGGTGTTGTGTGACTTCTTACATTTGTCCACCCCAGTCCAACTCCGGCATCTCCACACCATTATACCAAATAAACCAGTTACTTGTTGAACTCTGTTGTCCTTCAATTTAAAATATACAAAATAATACACTATTGGTGATGTAGCGTCGTGTGTGTACAGGTCATGCTTCCATCACATGGAGCATCAGCAAAAATGTACTCACCCTGTTGCAATCGTGCTGATCGACCGCAGTTCGACACAGAGATGAATGCCCTTTATTTCTCTGCATAGAACAATGCCACATTTACCATCGGATGTGTGGAAGCATTTTACCCCAGGCATTAAAGATGGAAAGACTGTGTACATGTGCAAACACTGTAGAAAGCCATATGTAAAGAATGCCACAAAGATGCAGCAGCATTTATCCAAATGCAACAACTTCACTCAAAGCTCACAGCAGTCAGCCCACAGTTCCTCTGCTTCCATTCAAGAAGATGATGGTTCTCATTCAGCATCAGGCTCCTTATCATCAGCAACTCCTGGCCCACTTGGAAGGTTCTTTGATACAATGGATAACCATAGCCAGAAGAATGCAGATGAGTGCCTTGCTCGAGCTGTATATGCAACAGGCTCACCCCTCATGCTCACAGCCAATGTGTACTGGAAGAGATTTTTCAATGTTATTCACCCTGCATACTGTCCTCCCACCAGACATGCTTTGTCTACTTATTTGCTGGAGGCTGAGTATAACAGGGTCCAAGGAAAGCTCAAAGAAACAATAGCGATGGCAGACTGTGTTGCAGTTATCTCAGATGGGTGGTCAAATGTACGAGGGGAGGGCATCATAAACTACATCGTCTCCACTCCTCTCCCAGTGTTCTTCAAGAGCACAGACACGAAGGACAACAGACACACAGGCACATACATTGCTGATGAGCTGAAAGCGGTCATCAACGATCTTTACAGTAGAGGACACTAAGAATATCCCAACACTGGACAAACAGGGGGCTCTAGGGGGGGAGGAACTAAATACAATTAAAATCACTAAGGAAGTGGTACTTGGTAAAATAATGGGACTCAAGGCGGATAAATCCCCTGGACCTGATGGCTTGCATCCCAGGGTCTTGAGGGAAGTAGCGGTAGGGATTGTGGATGCATTGGTAATAATTTTCCAAAACTCACTGGACTCAGCAAAGGTCCCGGCAGATTGGAAAACTGCTAATGTAACACCCTTATTTAAAAAGGGTAGTAGGCAGAAGGCTGGAAACTATAGACCTGTTAGCCTAACATCTGTGGTTGGTAAAATGTTAGAGTCCATTATTAAGGAGACAGTAACGGGACATTTGGATAAACATAATTTAATAGGGCAAACTCAGCATGGTTTCATGAAGGGGAAGTCATGTTTAACAAATTTGCTTGAGTTTTTTGAGGAAGTAACATACAGGGTGGATAAAGGGGAACCAGTGGACGTAGTGTATTTAGACTTCCAAAAGGCATTTGACAAGGTGCCACACAAAAGATTATTGCTCAAGATAAAAAATCACGGGATTGGGGGTAATATTCTGGCGTGGGTGGAGGATTGGCTCTCTAACAGAAAGCAGAGAGTTGGGATAAATGGTTCGTTCTCAGATTGGCAACCAGTAACTAGTGGTGTTCCGCAGGGGTCAGTGCTGGGTCCCCAACTCTTTACAATCTATATTAACGATTTGGAGGAGGGGACCGAGTGTAACATATCAAAGTTTGCAGATGATACAAAGATGGGACGGAAAGTAGTGAGTGAGGAGGACAAAAAAAACCTGCAAAGGGACATAGACAGGCTGAGTACGTGGGCAGAGATTTGGCAGATGGAATACAATACTGGAAAGTGTGAGGTTATGCACTTTGGCAGGAAAAATCATAGAGCAAGTTATTATCTTAATGGCAAGAAACTGGAAAGTACTGTAGTACAAAGGGATCTGGGGGTCCTGGTGCACGAAACTCAAAAAGTTAGTATGCAGGTGCAGCAAGTGATTAAGAAGGCCAATGGAATGTTGGCTTTTATTGCTAGGGGGTTGGAATATAAAAACAGGGAGGTATTGCTGCAGTTGTACAAGGTATTGGTGAGGCCGCACCTGGAATACTGCATACAGTTTTGGTGTCCATACTTAAGAAAAGACATACTTGCTCTCGAGTCAGTACAAAGAAGGTTCACTCGGTTAATCCCGGGGATGAGGGGGTGGTCATATGAGGAGAGGTTGAGTAGATTGGGACTCTACTCATTGGAGTTCAGAAGAATGAGAGGCGATCTTATTGAAACATATAAGATTGTGAAGGGGCTTGATCGGGTGGATGCGGTGAGGATGTTCCCAATGATGGGTGAAACTAGAACTAGGGGGCATAATCTTAAAATAAGGGGCTGCTCATTCAAAACTGAGATGAGGAGAAACTCCTTCACTCAGAGGGTGGTAGGTTTGTGGAATTTGCTGCCCCAGAAAGCTGTGGAAGCTACATCATTAAATAAATTTAAAACAGAAATAGATAGTTTCCTAGAAGTAAAGGGAATTAAGGGTTACGGGGAGCGGGCAGGAAATTGGACATGAGTCTGGGTTCGGAATGGTCATGGCTCTGTGGGTAGTGGAGCGGGCCCAGGGGCCGTGTAGCCTTGTTCTGCTCCTACTGTGTTCTAATTCTGTTAGATTTCAGGAGATGGTTTTATTCCTGTTCCTGGCTGGGGTGGAGATCGCCTTTACAGAAGGTAAGTACTGTAGAAAATATAGGGACAGAGTGACCTCCTGGAAGAATTTCGATCGCCTAGATGGGTCGGAGAGGAATTTCCCAGATTTTTTTCTCCCAAATTGGCCATTGGGTCTTTATCTGGTTTTTCGCCTCTCCCGGGAGATCACACGGGTTCGGGTGGATGCAGAGTGATAGAAGATTTGAGGTTAGGATCAGATCAGCCATGATCTTATTGAATGGTGGAGCAGGCTCGAGGGGCCGATTGGCCTACTCCTGCTCCTATTTCTTATGTTCTTATGTTCTTGGATCACAAAAGGTCTTTGCAGTAGTTACTGACAATGCTGCGAATATGAAGGCTGCTTGGGCTCAAGTGGAGGAGGCCTACCCTCATATTACGTCTATTGGGTGCGCAGCTCATGGGCTTAACCTGCTCCTCAAGGACATCATGGGTTTGAGAACCATGGAAGCACTGTACAAGAGAGTCAAGCAATTGTTAAGTATGTCAGGGGAAAACAGGTAGTTGCAGCAACCTACAACTCCAAGTAAATGACAAAGAACAAGAACACCACACTGAAGCTGCCCAACAACACTAGATGGGGTGGTGTTGTCATAATGTACAACAGCGATGACGCGCACCCGCCGGCCGGCCTGAGGCGCTGATCCGCGGGGAGGGGGGAGTAGAGAGGGGGGGAGGGGTGAGAGAGGAAGGGGGGAGGGGTGGGAGAGGGAGGGGTGAGAGAGGGAGGGGGAGGGAGGGGGGAGGGTTGGGAAGGGGGAGGGGTGGGAGCAGAGGGGGAGGGAGGGAGGAGAGGGGGAGGGTGAGAAGAGACGGGGAGGAGAGGGAGGGAGGGTGAGGAGAGGGGGGGGAGGGGGGGGAAAGGACGGGGGGGAGAGAGGACGGGGGGAGGCAGGGATGGAGAGGAGAGGGAGGGAGAGGAGCGGGAGGGAAGGGGAGGGGAGAGGGAGGGAGGGAGTGGGGGAGGGAGGGAGAGAGAGTAGAGCAGGGAGAGACGGGGAGGGAGGGAAAGAGTGAGGGGGGTGGGACAGGGAGGGAGAGCTTACCTTCTTCCTTCCTTCGCAGGGGTCCATCGGGCCAGCCCTCAGGCGCTCCTTCCCCCCCTCTCCAGGCTAATCCCAAACTAAATCCAGCTGTCTCTCTCTCTTCGTCCCCCGTCTCTCTCTTCCTCCCCCGTCTCTCTCTTCCTCCCCCCGTCTCTCTCTTCCGCCCCCGTCTCTCTCTTCCTCCCCGTCTCTCTCTTCCTCCCCCGTCTCTCTCTTGCGACCCCCCCCGTCTCTTCCGACTCCGCCGTCTCTTCCCGACCCCCCCGTCTCTCTCTTCCCCCCCGTCTCTCTCTTCCCCCCGTCTCTCTCTTCCCCCCGTCTCTCTCTTCCCCCGTCTCTCTCTTCCCCCCGGTCTCTCTCTTCCCCCCGTCTCTCTCTTCCCCCCGTCTCTCTCTTCCCCCCCGTCTCTCTCTTCCCCCCGTCTCTCTCTTCCCCCGTCTCTCTCTTCCCCGTCTCTCTCTTCCCCCGTCTCTCTCTTCCC